>NW_019524877.1:184128-243127 GCF_002814215.2 Seriola lalandi dorsalis
ACAGAGGAGACTAACACACTGTGATTCACTTTAATTCACTCACTCACAGCATCATCCATCCTCTTCATGTTGTTTAAGCTTATGTAGACGAACCATCAGCTGCTGAAACAAAAAAATACTTAATACTGAGAAGAAAAAAAAGCGAAGCAGTCTGCAGAAAAAAAACAGGAATTTAAAAAAAAAAAAAAAGATGGAAGCCGAAAATAGACATGAATGCAAATCTGCGTTCGGTGAAACAGAGGTGCCAGTGTTCCTCCGAATGATAAATCATCCTCTTGGTTTTCTGTCCTGATGCCACAGGGCCAACGTGTGTTTCATTTGGCGTGGCTTCATTTTTCGGTCGTTGGAAAAACGTCTTCACAAGGCAATAATTAAGACTATTCAAATGTTTACTCTAACATCCACGCTGTTAGTGTCAGTGTGTGTGTGTGTGTGTGTGTGTGTGTGTGTGTGCACGCAACAGCCAACTCCAGCTCTGAGTATTTATCCAGAGAAAAATGTTGAGTCAGCGTAATACAGCACCAGACATTAGTAGAGACTGATGGTCCTGATGATGGACACATCAAGCTTGTGTGTTTCTTAGTTGACTCCCACTGTCTCAACTTGTCAAGGTCACTCACGTCGCCAGCAGTGGTGCAAATCGCTGTATTAAAGCAAAAAAGCACAAAAATACAATAAAACACATTCTGTCTTTAAGGTCCCATATTGTATAAAGTGAGATTTCAAAGTCTTTTCTGATTATAGATCAGGTCTATGTTCTATATTAATACTGTGAAAGTATCAAAGTGCTCAGTCCACAGAGAAATGCTCACAGCCTGTATTCGGAAACTGAGAATTAAAACGAGCCGTCAGGACTTCTGTAACTTTGTGACGTCACAACAAAACAGTCACCGCTCTCAGCAACACTCCCAAGCCCCGCCCACCTGGATCCACCATCCGACCCTGCAGAATTTGGTTTCTCTGAGTGTTTACCTGAAAGCTGCAATATTTTTATTGGATCGCTCAGAAAACAATCAGCCGATCAGAAGAGAGGTTGAGAGCCTCGTCTCTTCTGATTGGTCGACTGACCTGTTGTTACTATAGCTCCAGAAAAAAGCCTGAGAGAAACTACACTGTGATGATATATCTTCTTATGGGTCAACACTTCAAATAAAACACTGGGAAAGTGTAAAATATGGGACCTTTAATTCTATGCTTGTGCAGCCTTCATTGGTCTGGTTTGACCAGTAGCTTAAAGCTTAGTGGCTAATGTTAGTAAACTATAGTAAAGTTATGTAGTAAAGGTAGATATCGTTGTTCAATTCTGACTTTTATTCCTCTCTATTTGTGCTTCTGTTACACAATGTTTTAACCAGTATCATTACAGAATAACATTCTCGAATAAAGTCCCAGTAATTGAGGCTTCGTTAGGTTTCTGACTGCCTCTCTCACAGGGCCTAACACGACCTCACACACACCCACACAACCTAAACACAACATGAACACATCCAGCGAATGTACGACCAACAAATCTGAATTATAAAGAGGGAACTGACGCAAAGCGAAGGCCTCATAACCAAAAATGGATGGACACACAAACACACAAATACACACATACACACACCAATAAAGTTGTCTGAGTGTTGTTTGCCAGGCAGGAGGAGGCGGGAGATTCATGATTTTTAATATGCAGAGCAACAGAAAAGTGGAAAACCAGACACTCTCTCTCCAACACACACACACACACACACACACACACACACAAACACACACACACCTACACTGAGACATCAGCTTCAGAGCACTCCACACTCACACATGAACTATGAAGATGTTTTTCTATTCGTATGGTGACAGACAGCAGCTAACACACAACAGATCGCTCCCAGCAGAGAACACAGAGCCCTCACATCATTAACACCTCCTGCTGCGTACCGCTGGGCTTCAACTGTCTGGGGACACAAAGGCAAGAGAGGGAAGGAACAAGAGACGAACACTTAGGACACAGACAAAAGGTGCTATAAATGTGTGTATTTATGCTTCTGTGTGTGTGTTTTCATATATGTGTGTGTGTGTGTGTGTGTGTGTGTGCGCGTGCACGCTCTACATCTCCCAAATGCCTCGACTCATCTGCTAATTAGTCAGGAGCAATTAAGTACACTTAAACTAACCGCACAGAGAGGCAGCCCAAACACACATCCAGGTAAACAAATAATCACAAACAGAGCGAATGTGTCACTTTAACCGTATCGGTTAATAAAAGCAAAAGGAGTCCTCGAACTAGGAATAGAAGAAAGGAATAATTATCTGTGAAGTGAGTGGGGAAAGACAGAGAGGGAGAAAAAGAGTAATAAGGAATGAAGAAAAAAAGGAGGAGAAGGAGATAATCACAAGTCCCAGTGGACAGATTGGAGCAGAGTGGATTCTATCACATGCTATCTCTCATTTATATGCTAATTTACACTATTAACAGAAGGAGAGAGAGAAAGAGGGGGAAGAGAGTCTAATAAATACCTACTGATTGCTGTTTGTTCATTAGTGGCTTTGTGTTTTTAAAAGAAATGTTGTAGTGAGCAACGGGGCTGCTGTTCCTAACCAAAGACGAACTGTGTCTCATATCATCCTGAGAGCGAGTAACAACAACGCAGGGAGAGTGGATGTTTGAAATGAAATGAGAAAAAATATATAAAATAAAGCCAGAGAGAGAGATGTTATCGCTGTAATTCAATTTGGATTAATGCTGCAAATCATCTCCTTTCATCCCTCCTCACTCCCTCCCCTCCTTCACTTTTGTTCCTTTATGATACTGATAGCCACTTGAGTGCTTCTCTCATTTTCTGCTTTAAGCTTTTGCTGCTGCCGCCGCCGCCACCTCTGCTGATCTCAGTTCAGCTCAATTAACAATAAATACGAGTTCACATGTGCACACATACACACAGTGTCAGTGTCACTTCACTGACCTTCAAATATACCGGAGGAAAAAGATCATGTTAAAAGTGCCGCAATGGACGGACACAGGTACATGAGAAGTTTTTTTTCCCCAGACACTTTTTTATTATTTTCATGTTACGTAGTTATTGTTGCAACTTTAATTTGCATAATTATGATATTTCTTTTTATGCTTAATTTAACTTTTGGACCTATTTTTAGCCTATTTTTTGGTTTTTGAACCTGCTAACTTGTTATTTTCCTCAAACCTTTCATAAAAACAGGTTTCACATGTTTACCACAAGGGAAAAGTCACAGACACATGATGATAAAAACAGAAATATGATTTATGCAGGAGTCATTTTAAGATATTTCTTTAAAAAAAAAAAGTTTTTAAATCGCAGGAGCTGCATTTTTGATAAAGGTAAAATGTGTCACATAATACAACAAAAATTACATCATCATCATTATTTTTTTATTTCTTAAACTGAAAATGCAAAAACTATTCCAACTGAAATACCAATCGCAATATCTGCCAAAAATAATCGCCATATAATTTTTATTTGCATATCGTGCAGCTAGTCTTTAGTCTTTGTAGTCTGTTTTTATCATGAACTACTTGGTGCTGTTTTGTTCTTGAAAGGTGATGGGCCTGTATGAAGAAACAACTAGATATTTCCCTCAAGAGCAGTGGAGACCAAAAACAGAGCCAGAAGGAGAGTAAATATCGGACTGTCATTCATCAGGTCGACAGAAACACGACTCTAAATGATGAAAAATCATTTTGCTCTGTAACTGCTGGAGGTGTAAATAAAGTTTCTGCAGCCAAGTGGACAAGAGAAACAATTTAATTAAGGTGTATTTTGTCTTATTTTGTGTTGCCAGGTTGGGTGGTTTTTCTAACCTACTTTTTAACAGTGGTTTTCAACATATGTAAAGTTTTATTCCAGATATTTTCAAACTGTAAGCAGCAGTAACTGTAGTGTACTTTAAAACCCTCAGCCACCAATTGCCACAATTTAGTCAAAAATCTGATTCATAACTCCGTAAAATCTGAACGCACATTCATGAAACACATATTTTTAGATTCAGTGTGACTTGCACTTCCGGAGGACAGAATTATCTCCGATGTCCAAAGCAAATAAACGCCCATAAACCAGTTTACAAGTCACAGAAAAAAAAGACGCTCCTTATCCGGAACTTGACTGAGAATCATCGTGTTTTTAAGTTTTCTTCAGTATCAAAGTAATTGATTGACAGCTGTCAGCACATCCAATGGTTCATAGCAAACAGGGACTGTCAATAGCGAATTCGGCGTGATTAGTTTCCCGAAATATAAACAAATAAAGGCTAAAAAAAACGGGGCTCGAGTTGCAGCTCACATTAGTAACTCCCCAAATTCCTGGCAGCATCGGGCTCTACTTCCTGTTTCTTGTCTGAGTTTTCATCTGTTCATACAACCGAAGACATTGAACGTTTAATGCAAATGAAAAAAAAAAATCATTTTACTTTTAGTCGGCTCTAGTTTGACAACGTTTATCAGTCAAATCTCTCAGCACTGAGTCTGTCTTACCTGGACAGGTGTTGGATGGAGGCTGGTGTCAGTCTGGTTTCAAACTGCTGCTGGATGTGTGAACAAGCTTTGGGCGCAGGACTTGGCAGGTGAGCCGGGTACGAAGTCGTGTTATTTACCGTGTTGCGTTTCAGAAGTGTGGGTATCTAAAGTGACCTGTGCAGTCGCCAGGGTTAATATCAAACTACCTCCAAACTACAGGCGGACTTCCGGTTAAACTACAATGCCTTGTTTTCCATTTCCTCATGCATAAATACTGACATTGAAACATATGGCTTTGTGGATGTTTGTAACTAAAGCTTTAAGCTTAAAGTACAATATTTGCCTCCAAAATGTAGTGGGGCTAATTTCAACTACTTTTACATTCTGCTGGGCAGATTAATCTATAAAAATATATCATCATTTATTATTTGATTTATATATTTATGGGATCATGCAAATCTGCAAAAATAACAACATAGTATTAAATTGAATTACTTCAAAACTGTACTTGAGTAAATGTTATTTAAAACCACTGCATGTAGTAACATTTAGTGGTTTTGTATTTCTTCCTTTTTTTCCGGACTTCACATGTTTTACTTTCTTGCCCTTAAACATCAGGTTTTATCACCTTTTCCTAACAAATTGCACTATGTTCAGTTTTTCTTAACAATAATATTTTTATGCTCCATAAATAAATTGACTTGACTTGACTAAAATTATTTGTAGTTTTAATTTCAAAAGTCAAACATTTATTACAAAAAGAAAATTCAGGGCTATTCATCACTTTTTTTTTTTTATCAACCTTTCTCTTTTCTATTTTAAAGCAAATTGTTTAATAGAAGAAAATTTGATCAATATAAATAATGATAGAAAATGTTGGCATGAATATGTGAGTGGAAATATTTCACACACACACACACACATACAGAGAGAGAGAGAGAGAGAGAGAGAGAGAGAGAGAGAGAGAGAATGATCATTACCCTCCTGGTTTGTCACAGACACTTTGAGAAACACAAAGAGGGAGACCTGAACCAAAATCCTGAAATGATTTTCCCTCCTGTCACCACCATCAGGGTGTGCGTACACTTTACTTTATGTGTGTGTGTTTGTGCGTGTGTGTGCGCGTGTGTGTGTGTGTGTGTGTGTCACTGGGTGTGTTTGTGCAAGTAGAGACCACATGCAAAGGGTTTCCACGGGCAACATCCAGAGGTTCTTGAGGGGGGTCCCAGGGCTGTGATCGCTTTTCCAGCGCTGTCGTCACAAAGACACACTTATACTCAAACAGCGCTCCTTGTCAAAACACAGTGATGGAGGCTCAGACACAAAAAAATAACAAAAACAAATCAGAAAGCAGCGGCTCAGTCGCAACCATTTTGTTCCACCGTGCAGGCATGCATCATACCGACACCAAAAATCACTTTGCTATGGATTCCACACGCATCAACCCCCTCCTTCCTCTTTCAAATCTGTCTTCACTCTTAAATCTGTCATCGCTTTTACACCTTATCGTCACTGTTTTTCTTAAGCACAACATATTGTGCTGCTGTGTGTGAATACAAAGATTTTAATCCAAGCAAAGTCTAAATATCTCGACGTGGAATATATATTTTTTTCAATAAAGCAGCTTTCTGCACAAAATGAAATCACAGCACTGTAAACTTCCACATGTGGTTCGTTTTATGACCTCTAACAGGTTTGTATGAACTTCAGATGAGGAAGTCACACTTTTGTGAGGCCACTGTTAAGGCATCTATCTATCAGATATTTTTGCAGTGTCTCTATGAACCAATTAACAGCTTCTAGCAAAATCTAAAATGGCTTAAAATAAAAGCATCCCAAATACAAATACAAGTACTTCATGGTCATAAGTATGTGGATACCTGAACATGACACCCATATGTGATAGCTGAACATCTTCAGAAACCATGGGTATTAATCTTCTGCTAACTGCCAGCACTCCTCTGAGAAGGCTTTCCATAAGATTTTGGAACCAGGCGGCGAGGATTTGCTGATTCAGGCCCTCATGTTGGGCCATAGGGCCTGGCTCACAGTCGCTGTTGCAGTTCAGCCCACAAGTGTTGAATGCGGTTGAGGTCAGGTTCTTCCTTAGCAAACTGGGGAGACAGTATCTTTACGGAGCTCACAGCTGCCACACAGTTGCAAGTCGAACAGGGGTGTCCACAAACTTTTGGACTCATTATATTTGTATAGTGTAGCTTTACGTGCCGCTATTCTCTAATCACACATGATGCATTTAATGTAATTGTTACTGTAAAGGCAACAGTCCTAATCAAAGGGCGTCACGGCTAAAGTGGCAACTGTTAGCATTTCAGTTTTAGCTTTACATTAGTGTTGCTAAGTTCATGAGGTCGTGTTTACAACATGCTACGACAAATACACAATATACTCGACATGCAGGTGGTTTAAGTTGTTAAAATAGTTTCTAGGTTCAAAATCAGCAAATTATTTTATGTTTCCTCTTGCATTTCAAAGCTGCTTTAACCAACATTTATTTGCCAACAACTGATTAGATAACCAGCCACACAACCAGCAACATTAATGTTTTGGTTCACTCTCCCAGCTCTCACCAATCTGTTTCCAGTGACAACAAGCAGCAAATAAGTACCAAAAGCACTTCCTGTTAGCAACTAGCATGCAAACATAGCGAAGCATTTAGCAGCTAAAGAGACAGATATTTCCCTCGAGAGTCAGTGGAGACTAAAACACAGCTACAGGGAGGGTGAATATTGGACCAGGATTCACTAATAACACAGCTCTAAATTAATGCAAATATTTGTTAGATGTTTATGTTAGCTACATGTGTGAAAAACAGCTGTTTGCTAACGTCATGTCAACATTGTAAGGTGATAATATGCAAATGTTGTTTTGTGCTGCAAAAGTAGCCAAAGAAAATGTATAAATGCTGGTTTAATATACAGGGATAATGTAATGAAAAAAGCTCATCATCATTACTTTATGTCACAACTCTATGTCACACTTGCACTACAAAAGTTTTGAATACCACATTAGTGGGTTGTCACGCTAAACACAACCCTGTTTTATTTATCCATATAACCGTAACATAACCATTGATCACATTTCTGCTGCTTGTTAGGAAAGACAAAGTTAAAAAGGAGTGAAGAGGATTCACAGCTTCACTCTTAATCTTAAAAAAGAACGAAGAGAAGCACATAAATGTGTGTGAAACAACAAACCAACAGATTATAGTGTTTGCCGATGCCAAGTTTATATTATTTTAACATGAATTAAACAGATACGAGCTGTGAACGGTTGAATCACATTATGTCTGAGCAAGAGTCGAGCCTCAGCGAAAACTCACTAAACTGTTTAAAAGTCTGTGTGAATAATATGAGAGAGCCCACTGTGTTATGTAAATGAACCACCTCTGAAAGGTATATTTACAGTCGGCACTGAAACCCCAGTGTCCCGCGTTATAAATGTACCTTATTAAGTTGACTTAAAGGCACATTTTCACCCCAAAGATAAACATGTTCCAAAGTTAAGCAGAGACACGACTGATTCAGACACACAGCGGTGCAGTGATGGAACATTTTATCACGGTTTGAGGAGGAAATCAACAAAGGTTTTCACACATAACAACAGGAACAGATGTTGCCTTTAGAGAGGAAAAGATTACACAGTTTTGTATTTTCACACTAAAACATATAAAAAATAAAAAAAAAACAACAACCAGAAGCTAAAAGTCAATTTCCTTCTTCTTTTCTTCTTTTATTGTTATTTCTCTCTTTTCCTCCTCGCTTCTCTAAATGGATATTTTAACTGTAGCAGACAGAAACTGTTCTTGTGTTTGCGTGTGTTTGACCTCATCGCTCACACACCCTGTGTTTCTGTGGTTGTGTTGCAGTAGATTAGCAGCTGTTTGAACTGACAGCTTGTCCACACAGTCTTTTTCTGCGTGTGCACTCACACCTCGCCTGTATCTTTCACACAAATCTTAAAGGACGCACCTGAAAATCTTCCTTGTCAACTTGTATTTAATGCAAAATAAAATATATAAGATTTCTGTATTTTTTCAGTGTCTTTACAGTTCAAAGATTAAAATTTCAGTTGTATATTTTGTTCTCTGCTACAGGTCCAAACTACAATGTCTTCATTAGTGAGATGAAAGATGAAGAGTGATGAAAGTCAGATGAAAGGCTGTGGACTCCCAGCTTCACCCATGACAAAACATATTCACATATAAGGATCGGGAAAAAATAACGTAAGAGGATTTACAGTTCATGCCAATATCCATCTTTTCCCACTTACACATGATAACTTTTATATTCTGGCAATAAATATGACACTTTTGTTTCACCCCCTTACTAATTTGTTGTTAATTAAAAAAGTATATGTCATATACTTTGAAATTGGGATATTGGCTTCTATCTGGTTGTAAAGAGTTTGATGTATTTGTAATGTAGAAATGAACATGTTTCTGTGTCAGACAAAAATGCAAAAGACAGATCTTCTGTAAATAAGATTCCAGGATTGTTATTGGTATTAATATTAACAGGTTACCAGGGCCATTTTTTTGTGACATGCAGCATAAAGAAATGCAAACCAAAGACAACATGTGTATTGTGTCAAAGGGAGAAAAAAAAAAGTGATGAAAGACTAGGTTTGAGGCGACAGAGGATGAGGCTTGTTCAACCCGAGTCCTGTGGTGAGAAGACGAGGAAAAATACAAAGCTGAGAACTTCAGTTTTCTTTTAAAATACAAATGGAAAAAAAAAAAAAAAATCCACACATAGCTAATGTTGTGTGTGGGACGAGCCTTCAGTCTGTTATTTGTAAAAGACCAAAGCTCTGAAGGTTTCATGCGCTGAGAGCTCCAGTCACATGGAAAGGCTCATGCTGCCTCCTAGTGGTTATACAGAGGAAATGCACCTTCTCCAGAGCAGCTTTTAAATGACCAACTATAAATCCTGCTTAGGCTAAGTACGGTTAAAATATGGTTACAGTACAATTTTCCATTAAATATGAATAGAAACAGAACAATGATCCGTTAATGATGTCGTACATTTATTACTGCAATTTATTTCAAATCCAGGCAAGTTTCTCCATTTAATAATCAGACTATTGTGAATACCAACTTTATACAATATACACAGCTGAGAGTCAATAACATTAACATATAAACAATATTTCATTTCATATAGTCCAAACTAGTTCTCTTAAAAGTGAGTGGTTTGGTCACAACACAAAAAAATAAAAAATAAAATGCTTCAGTGCTTCTGCAAAAATGACACATAATATCACAACACAGGAACATTAAACGGTTAATTCAGCTGAGAAATATGCAAAACATGTACAAATCCAGATCCAATATGGACAAGTTCTCTCATTTCCAAGACTCACAAACATCCAGTCAGAGAAGTTAAACCTGTGTGTCACATGACGCAAGAACAGACTCCTGCGCTTTCCTCCGGTCCAACATTGAAAACTAAAAACTTCCCCTACACATTCAAGTATAACACCATTATAGAGCAAAGTTAAACAGCCAAACAAAAAAAAGCATCATCTCTCTTATGTTTCAGCATCAAATGTGTATTAAGTCGTTATCAAGTGTAATATGTTGAAGAGTTTATAAAAATGTTTTTTACACAAGTATCAGTGTATACATGTATATATGATGAAGAAAGGCTCAAAGGTGCACTTACTAATGATTTAGAGCTTTCAACTAATTTCCATTTCACTCCATTTCTGAAGGATCCCAGACTGAATGAAGACTGTGAAATACTGGCGAAAGCTCTGGAAGATTAATAAGTACCTTTGAGCTTAGAGTCTCTAATATCTATTGTTTCCAAAGGTCAAGACTGGACGTCTATGCGCGTATCACGGTTCCTAGATCAGTGGTAATCCCTTAAAACGAAGCCATGTCAACTTGTGACTCACACTCGTCAACATGGTCGCATTAAACCGCAGCCTCAGACTAATTCAACCACAGAATGATTTTTCCTTCTCAGTCTTTTATCTCATAACTTTTAGAGGCATGAAGAGGTAAAATTATATAATAATTGAGGAGATTAAAAAAAAAAAAAAAGGCTGAGCGGGAGGAGAGGAGGTATTTCCTGTTTAACCATTACACAACCTCTTGAGAGGATCTCGACCACCGGGTTGGACGCCACTAGTCTCGTAAATATCATTACATAATATAGAGGCGGTTTAAAAAGAGCCTTCTCAAAGCGCAGCGCTCTAAACAAACTTGATATTTTCCAAGAAAAATGTCTGTGTCGCGTTTGCCCTGAACAGAAAAACACACAGAGGAAGACATTTGTGGTTAAAAGAGAAACGCAGTTCAACATGTGCGACAACAGCAGGGTCAGAGCGCGACCCTGGAGTTAGTCACAGAGTCAACGGCGACTTGTAGCGAGGCCTAAACCGTGACCAGGCAGCATGAGACGCCTGTCTGACCTTTGTGATGCGTCTTGTTCCGTATTAACTTCCATTAGCATCAGTGTTACTGTAAACGCACAACATTTCAATAAGCAGAACAAGCAAGGAGATATTCACAGACAGAGTGTGTGTATGTGTGTGTGTGTGTGTGTGTGTGTGTGTGCGTGTGCGTGCGTGTGAGCGTTAAGTAGACAGATTAAGACTAGAGGGGGATTAAAACTAACAACTGGAGCACTGAACCCAATCACATCACGGCTGGTGAGTCATTAACCCCTCAACATCATCGGTGTGTGTGTGTGTGTGTGTGTGTGTGTTAATGTCAGATCTTGAGTGATGCAGTCGACAGAGGGAAGGGCGTTTTTCCCAAAAGCACTGAACATGACGGACTGACTGTCCATTTATCCACTGTATCCCATGAATCACAGGCTGAGCACGCTGACGTTAAGACTACAACAGGAGCAGCAGAGACATCAAAGGAAGAAAACTCCGGAGCATCATCCCTCCTTCTTGTTCCCCCAGCTGAACAGTCTGGCCACCGGAGACTTCTTCTTTGGTTTGTCCTTCTTTATGTCTGAGAGAGACAGGGGGAGAGAGGGCTGATTAAAGGAGATAAACATTAAAAGTGAGGTCAATAATAGTGATGCAATTTTCTTTTTCTTTTTTAAATGGAAGAAAATTTGATTTGAAAATGTTTGCAGCAGAAATGACAGCTAATTATTTGTTTTTGCTTTACTCAGGACTCTACTATCATGGTCCTGGAGGACTTTCTGATGGAACTGGGATATTTCAGTCACTCAGGTCACTGCTGTGTGAAATCTGCTTAGTGATTAGAAAAAAAATAATCAGTTCCAGTCTGGGAGCTATAATGTAGAACAGCAATACCAATGCTAGTCACTCATCTATAGATATCTTCCAGCCATTAGTCGCAGCACTGAGCATCTTTGATTCTACATGATCTGTGTCCAAAATCTCTGCCTGTTTTTTTTTTTAACAAAGAAATCAGACATATTTATGTTGTTTACATCCATGAGTTTGTACAATTTGGTGCAGATTGAGATAATAATCCGGATCTGGTGGAAGAAAAAGCTGAATCTGCACCACATGCAGAGTTGATTAATAGTAAGTAAGAGTGCACGTGGCACCAGCAGCATTTAGGAACATGCAAATAATTAATTTACACAATAGCAATAATGCACAAGAGCATCCTAAACTCTCTTCTTACTGACAGAGCGAAGGAGAAATAGAAGCTGTGACAAAAGTTGTGATTAAACTTTGATTGTAACTTACAGCAACTAACTATTGTTTTCATTATCTATTAATCTGCCGATGAGTTTCATGATTAATCGGTTCTTTGTCCCATCAACAGTCCAAAAATGTAATCAACTATAGAAATAGTTGCCAATTGATTTTCTGTTTATCAACTAATCAATTAATCGACGAATCACTTTGGCTTTAAACGCGTTGTTAAGTCTTTTTCCATCAGTGACACTTCAAAAAGCAGAAGCACTGTTCCCACGGTTCCTTGCAGCTTTACGGCCGTGGCATTAAGGAGCATATAAGTTGCTGTGTGTGTGAAGTGCACGTGATGCAACATGCGTGTAAACTATGATACGACTTTACTCAGAGTGGGAATGAACTGTGAAACTTTGGCATTAACTTTATGAATACATTAAATTGAAACGGCTCATCTTTAGCCCACGGTCGGCATTCGCTCACTGTAACATACCGACCTTTCACTAAAGTTCAATAAATCTCCTCAATTTCAGCCCTGCTTTCCCGGTCATGAATTGCAAATGAAGCCGGCTTTAACTCTATTCTATCAGAGGGTCAAATTAACCGGCTGCATTATCCATTTGTCAAACAGGAACTCCTCTGACAAAAAGAGGGGGAGCATTTTGTTTGATGCTTTTTCCATTAACAGTCATTAGATCAAATGAGATGAAAACATCGGCCGGTGGCGCCCTTACAAATGCAGCGCAGGTTCTCACACACACACACACACACACACACACACACACACACACACACACACACACACACACACACACTCTTCCATAAATCGCAATGAGAATTCTATCTACTTCAATTAGAGGCGTCCATGATGGAAATCCTCAATTGGATAATTTATAAACCAACTAAGTTGCAGTGACACAGAGGTTGTGATAACTAATGAACAGAGCGGAGGGGGGTCAGACGGCCTGTGGAGGTGGTGGAGACACTCACTGAAATTCATCATCATCTTGTTCAGCTGCTCGTCCTCCTCTTCCTCTCTGAGAAGATGAAGCGAGAACGCACAAAAAGTGAACACAGATTAACAACAATTCACACCCGTGTGAGCAGATACTGTGTTTATACATTCATGTCTGTGAGGCTGAAACTGAAACTGATGTTTCTTTTATCCATTACTCATCAAATGTCAGAACTCAGAAGGAAAAGGTGAGGTCTTTTAATTTGCTTGTTTTGTCTGACTAATAGTTCAATATCCAAATATGTTGATTTTACAGTGATGTAAAACTGGTAAATGGTGAATAGTTGGCATTATTTTCTCAATACACAACTTAAACCGTTGTAAAAATCATTCAAATAACAGCTTTGGCATTACTATGGGATGGAAGTGCTGATGTTGAGCTAGTAGGGCCCCTTCTTAAACACAGTCCCCCAATTTTAGGATACCAAAATATATTGAACAAATTAAAATAAACTTTAACAAAACCCATCATGTCAAGAATTTGAAGATAAATCAACAACAACGACCCGCAGGCGTCAGCAGACCGCTGCGAGTGCTGTGCTGGACCTGTGCTGCAGCAGTCTTCACTGAGTCCGGTCGTCAGGCAAGTGAGAGACTCAATCAGTCAAATCAGTAAAAAAAAACGTCTTGATTTAGACTCACAGTCTGAAAACGGGGGACTATGTGTTAAAAAGAGCAACAAGTCCTTCACTGTTCACCCTACATGGATGTAAAGCACACTTCCTCTGACTTCCTCTGACTTCCTCTCACTTCCTCTCACTTCCTCTCACTTCCTCTGACACCACATGCTGTACTACCTGATATCATTCGTCTCAAAACGCACCTGAGTCTGTCCTCGTCCAGACCTTCTACGATTGCGTTTCTGTCGTTGACGATCTCCACCAGTTTGTTCATCAGCTCCTGCTCTCTCTTTCGGTCCCTGGTTGTTTTCAGATGATCTGCACACGCATGAAAAAAAAACAAAAAACAGACATATTTTAGTGTAAGATTGTCGATGCGTTTCGTGTTCTGCATTGTGTTGACTGCGCTCCTCTGAACGCTCACCTGGTTTATCCATCAGTCTCCTGAGCTCCTGCTCCACGCTGGGCTGCTGTTCCTCCAGGTCCTGGGTTCTTCCTCTGCACATAAAAACAACATGCACATACAAATTAAAGTTGTTCATCGTATCTGTTTCCAGCACCTAGAATTGCTTGTCTTTAGTTGTTTGATAAATTTTGTTTTGCCTCAATTCCTCGGTCCAACACATATCTATTCATCTGGGCCATTACTGTCCAAACACACTTTCACTGAGATGCAGTTGAAAGCTTTTACATCTGCAATTCAGATTCTGATTAAAAGCTTCTAAACATCTGTTATTAAAATGACCAATTTAGAGGATTGTGACCCCGCTGGAGATAAAGTATTCTCTATTAAGGAAATAATTGCGGTGCATGTTTGCTTTTTAAAGGACAAGGCCGGTGATTTTCCAATGAAACGACCAAAACCCACTTCGTAATCATCTCTGCCTTCCCTGTCCTGTGTGTGTTATTCAGCCCCACGCCTAATGGCTCCCACTGAAGACGTAAATCTTTTTTAAAAAAATAGGTCACAGATTTAAAATTTAATTTAAAGAAAAGGCTAAATAATTTCATGGAACAGGTGAGCACTGTAGACTTTTGCAAACATTACTCAAACAGGAATAAAAAGTGCTTTTGTCGGGGACTATTTTCAGCTGTGGATTAATACACATTTGCTTCTATAGTGAGTATTTATGGCAGCATGACTGTGCATGTGGGATTGATTCAAAATAAACTACAGTGCCCATGTTCATCGTAATGAGGGACTATGTCACTGATGTCTTTTTAGTAGTTTCTAGACAACAGTGGAGCTCTGGATGAGCTACATCAGGCGTTATAGCACAGTAAAGTGTTAGTCGGATCATTTTCACAGAACCAGCTGACAAATAAATAAATAAAATATGACCAGGCTTATGCTTTAAGCAGCATCCTGCTTCTCACTCCTCTTCCACTGCAGCCAGTGGGGGGGCGGTCTGTCCTGTTCCAGGGCGCCCCGCTGGGGGCCGGAGGAGGGAGGACACTGGGAATTCAAACTGTCAACCTTCTGGCCACAAGTCTGTTTCACTAATCGCTATAAAGTGGCATGCCCCTTTTCTAAGTGTGTTCATGTGTATATACTGTCTGTGTGTGTGTGTGTGTGTGTGTGTGTGTGTGTGTGTGCACTCACATGTAGACCAGTTCAGACTCCCGGCGCATGGCCACCTGCTTGTTCCTGATCAGGTTGAACCACTCGACCATGAGCTCATCCATGAGAGAGTCATCTTCTCCCTCTGACACACAAACACACACACACACATATATAATCCCAGATACACACAAACAAAATCCTCTAATCTGCTTCCTTTTGCACCTGTCTAAAGAGAAGGCTCATAAAGAGTGTGTGTGTGTGTGTGTGTGTGTGTGTGTGTGTGTGTGTGTGTGTGTGTGCCCGTGTGTGTTCATCATCTCACCTTCCTCGCTGCTGCGGAGCCGCACCTCCAGCTCGACTCCTCTCTTCTCCAACTCGTTCAAATTATTTTCAATGTCCTGAAGCTCCTTAATGATTTCATCTTTGGGAATGTAGTCTTGTTTTGTCTACGGGCGACACACACACACACACACACACACACACACACACACACACACACACACACACACACACACACACACATTACATTCAAATATAATGTTGTTACTTAAATAATAAAAATAAAAGATTTCACCTGTTCTGTTGGTAAAAAGATACAAACTTTATTTACTCCTCTATTTATCATAACTTAGTTCATTTTATTTATCAGCTCCTTAATTTTCCTATTATCAATTGGTTTTTTGCACAAGTTTAATCACTCCACATTCACGTTAACTTGCTAACTTAGCTAGTTTAGCTAACTAATTTAGGGTTAACCCTAACCTTACTAACACAATCGAGTGATGTGACTTCCAGTGTTGCTGCAGTTATTTCTTTCTTTGTTTAAATGATATTAATGTTTTGATTTCATTAGTGTTTCCACTGTATTTGCTGCAAAGAGCACCAGGTGACAGAGTCCCAGTGAGGGCGAAACCCTGCTCTTTAACTAATATGTCTGACTACACACAGACATACTAAACAACGCTTTCTTTACTGCAAACTTATTTCCCATCTGAGGTTCAGTACCTTTGAAGTCTTTGACTCCAACTTGGTGCCATTTGCAGATTGTTCTCTCTGACCATTCAGAAATCCTGAAAAAGAGAGAAAGAGAAAATGCTAAATAAATAAATAAATAAATATGAAAAACAAGGACAGAAGAGGTTCCATGGGAGGTCAGACTCATATTTAGGCAATCCTCAGGAAAACCGTTTGTGTTTTTGTCCCACTCCTATTTAAACAGCAAGATTACAACACAGATGTCCATGTTTTTACCCTCGGATGGTGCTGGAGTGACTGAGATGCTCGGGCTGGGAACAGAAGAGGAGGACGAGGAGGGGCCCACAGGAGGCTCTGAAGTTTGGGACTTTTCAGCTCCGTTAGCCCAAGGTTTAGGCGACTGTGGAGCCGCTCTGTGGATTGATGGAGAAAGAGAGAAAGAGAGTCACAATTTAATGTCGTCATTGGCAGTTTATCCGCTACTCTAATCAGTAACCCTGCGGTCCTTGGTCTTGATTCATGAGAGCGAAAGGAAAGGTCATCCGGGGGAAGGAACTCTGAGCGCTGAGCATATGTTGCACCACGGAGGACTCTGCTCAGTCCTGACACCATTTGGGGCTCACATGCATGTGGCGGAAGAGGAGAGACCGAAAGCAATGACTACAAATGATGGCCGAGCCATTTGGAGGAGCAGCAGGTACAGGCTTCCTGTGGGAGGACTGGTTGGAGAGATGGATGGAAGACTGGATCAAAGGACGGGTGGATGGACAGGACATCAGGGGGGGAGAAATCCCTCATACAGTTAATGCTCAATGATGTTGATAAGCTGTGATCCCGCCCACGTACAGATGCTCCCTGCTGTTATGACGTCAGTCAGTAACGGAGAGGAATGAACTAGAAACACTGAATACGACGACAACTCAGAACTAAAGTCAATAGAACAAGTCTTACTTTGTGTCTTTGCCGACAGGTTTGAGCCTGGACCTCCAGTCTGCAGGAGACTCGTTTTCTGACGCTGTGGACGATAAAAACATCAATTGAAACTTCAGCGTTTTTCACTTTCTGGTTCAGTTCCTTCATCACACCATCGTAGGACCCACTATCCAATGTCACTTCCTGTTTTTATTGGTAGAAAGAGATGCCATTTACCAGCGACAGCAAGGTCAAACATATACAACAATATTACAGAAAGGTTCACAGTAACTCTCATGGAGCACCATGGAAATAATCACCGGAGAGGAACAGGCTGCTGATCAGTCAACGCACACGGTGAAGTAATGACGAGGTGTCAATGAGGCGTCGATGAAATTTCTAAATTATGGATGAATTAACCCAAAGCTTTTTACCCAAAAAAGGCCGCAATTATTAAAGAGATGTCTGTAAAACTTTGAGTGAGTTCATTCATTATCGACCTTTCAGTACAGTCTGCAATAAAATAATCCCTGGTCAAAAGCTACTTGCCAGCTTTTTGGCTTTCAACCACATGTCACAGTCTTCTTCGTGTACAATTAAGTATTTAGAGAAGAACATTATGAGATGCAGAGAAGCAGGTAAGAAAAAAAACTGCTGACAGAATCCTTTTTTAATTTGTGCATTTCTATTTTTAAATATCTGTAATAATAAAAAATAAATAAAAAAAACAGTTCCCAGAGCCTTGAAAGCTATTTTTACGTTGACATCATCTCAGAGTTAAGTCTTTGGAACAAGCTGACGCACATGGAAGACATATGTGCTGTGTGAGCAGCTTTCTGTGGAATGAATGGGTGCTATTCTCTCATGCAGCCCGGTATTCGGTTCTCGTCATACTTCCAATGAATTTGATGAGTCACAGACAGTGATGCACCAAATCACTGTGATAATGTCGCCCTGCCCATGTTAATATTCTCTAAATAACACAACACATATCATACCACACACAGATGTGGACCCCCCCCCCCGCTAACATAAGAAACTGACGCTTGCTTTATACCAAGCTTAACCGCCACCTATGTACAGTTGTGGAAATGTTTGAATTTAACCTGAGGTGTTGTTGGGCGATGCGCTGCCAGGCTTCGGGCCTCCTCTGTCGGGAGTTCTGGCTCTGAGCCCGCTCCTGTTGGCCGGGTTCGGAGCAGAGGTCGGGGCGTCCGGAGGCTGCAGGTCGGCGAGGAGTGACGGGTCTGCTTTCAGCTTCAGCCTCCCTCTGACTCTCTCTGGCTCCCTCTTAGGAGTCTCGACCACAGGGGGTCTGGTTAGAGGGGGTGAAGTATTATTAAATGACAGACGCAGGATAAACAGTTTAACGGAGGGAGCGTGTGTTTGTGTGCGAGTGCGGTTGAGGTTCGATTACTTACTTGTCAGTTTTCTTCGCCTCTGCGGTCGCCCACGATGGCTTACTGCTGCTGTTGTTGTTGTTCTCCTCAGCCAGTGTCTTGGAGATGAAAGCTGCTGCTGATGCTTTCGCCTTGTTACTCTCGCCGTCTTGCGGTTTCAAACTCACCTTTCCACCTTCACCTTTACCCAAGTTCACATTTGTGTCCTTTCTACCAGCACCGCCAACATTTACGACCACGGTCACAGCCTGACCTGCTGTGGCCTCCTGGACCTTACCACTCACATACGGCCCTTTATTTACATCCACACTGAGGGACGCGGTCTTTTTCTCTTCATTGTTAGTGTTGATGTCTGACTGGAAGAACTTGAGCTTGGACTGCTGCGTCTTGGCCGCTGTGACGGAGCTGCGAGGGGCAGCGACGGGCCTGGTGTTGATGACGGAGGTGGTGGTAGTGAAGGTAGATTCAGAAGTAGTCCGTGACGCTGCGGGTTTGAAGACAGAGGCCGGCTGACTCTCTTTAGCAGTGGAGGAGACGCTTGAAGCGGGGCGGGAATAAGACGAAGGAGAATAAACTGTGGAGAAGCTGGGAGGAGTGCTGTGTTTGTCCGTCAGCCATTTTGGTCCCGGTCTGTAGGATGGCTGGGTCGGAGTAGCTGTGCTGGTTTTAGTGGAGTCTGGTAGAGGAGTGAATTTGGAAACAGGGGTGTTTGTGGGTAAATCTCTGAAAGGCACTAGTGTGTTTGTAGGTGATAGTAACCTGAAAGACAGAAAGCACACATCACACATAATGGTTACATGGAGTTTCCCCATTAATAATCCCTGTTCCTACAAACTCCTCTGAGCCGCTGGTTCCTCACTCATTGAAAACCTTAAAACTCTTGGCCCCTCGCATCTGACCCCATAACAATACGACAGCAGGGGAAACGTCAGTCAATTTTTCTTTTTTGTTTGACGTGAGATCACTTGTCGATTCACCATCTGTCTCTTGACTCTCTTTCCTTTCAACTCTTCCTGTTGCTAAGAAGCTATTCATTTCAATTCTCTAGTTTTTACCATGTATGTAATCTTTCAGCGCGTCATCAGACTGACGAAGCAAACAAGTAAACTATGTGGTCCGGTGGCGACAACATATCACAGTGATAAGCCTTAGTACGAGAAGAAGGAAAAGAACGAAGAGATTTTAAACATTTTTGATGTTTTTAAAAGGTCATTTCATTTTACCAGAATTGTACTGTTCAGTCTGAATGCACTTCTTTAATATAACCATAATTCAATGAATTATGGAATCCAAGTATTATATTATAATACTTGGATTTCCCGCATCTGTGGCAGTCAGGATGACGGAGACATAATTTTCCATATGGTGAGGAGGTGATTTCTGTTTTTATATTCATCACCATCAGCAATTTCTTCTGGACTAAAAGGAAAGAATTACTTAACAAGTACAAGAACAAGTACCTAAATGAACATTATACACTGGGATCAGACTCAGTTAATAGTATAATTAAGTGACTGTCCATACACAGTAATTCACAAACTCAAAAAGGTTAGTATTAAGTTACTCTGTAATAAAGGCGATTAGGAAATGAAAACTGTAAATGTTAAAGCAGGAAACAAATAACTTGTGAAATGGACACACACTTCACTAAATGGAATAAACTATATATACAATAAAAGCCTTTTGGAAGTTAATGTTAAAATTCTGTTTAGAAAGTAAATGAACAATCAATCAAATAAGGAAACAGGATTACTTTTAGGAAAATTTAATCATTTAAATAAGTTTTTCAATGAATCATTTAATTCCATCAGTTTATAATCCTTCATTAAATTCACAAAGTCATTAACTGAGTGAGTTGGTAAAAACTGAACAAAACTATTATTCTGGAGACACTTCAAATACCACCGACTTTAAGGATTAGTTACTCATTTTCATCTTTGTGTTAGTGAGGCACTTACTTTGCACAGTTCCTGTGATACAGCTTCCCGTCCACTAGATGTCGCTGCACCAAGTGAACGTGCTTGTTGCAGGACACACATTTGTTACTCAGTGTGCCCGTCTGATGGGATTTCTCAATCACAGCGTCCTAGAAAAGGGGGGAGAGAGGGTGAGGGAGGTAACATCAAGAGGGAACGACAGCTCGATCCAAGTTTTCACTGCTGTAACTGATCGGAAGCAATTTGGTGCAGACACAACACGAGACGTGTGGAGGTATTTAGCTCATCTTTGATGTTTGTCCTGATGGACTTCCTCATCAAAGCGACTTTTTTGTACATATGCTGGACACTTGGTGGTTGCGTTAAGTATCCAGACAGCAACTTTTACCTGCGTGGCGTTCCTGGTCTGTTTGGGGGAAGGAGACGGCCTCGTGATGTTGGAGGAGGGGGGCGGGCTGTTCTCTCTGGCAGGCTTAGATGAGGGGAACACCTTAGCCACCACCGGCTGGTTCTTCTTCCCGGACGGTCCATCTGTGGGGCCGTCAGCTGGACGCTTTATACCTCCCATACCACCAACTGTGCGCAGAGACGCAGATAAAGACACGGATCAGACGAGGGACAGAGGGAGAGCGGGGACACACTGAGACACTGATACTCACTCGGGGAGCGTCCATGGAAGTAGTTGTAATACTGCGAGACGTATGTCAGGATGCTGAGGCGGTCGGGAACCTTAAGGGCCACCATGTCTTCTGCATCCAACAGCGCTGGAATCCCCAACTCCTCCTCCGCAACTTTGAACGCCTGCAAATAACATTGACTTTATCCAACAAAACAGAAGAAGCTCAGGAAAGGGGTTTTTTTGGGGGGGGAATCTAGACCGACTGGCCAAAGATGGGACAGCGTCAATAAATCAAATACAGGCAGACCGTCTGACTCAGCAGCACCTCAGAGACTTTCTTGCATCTTTGCAGACATGACTTTGTTGCATGTTATTAATATCCACATGCACTGTTACTGTCCCACAGAGAGTTTAACAGTGATGTCCACAGGATATTTTTATATTTGGTGAATTTTCAAGAAATTGTTCCTGTGGATTAAATTCTTTTTATGGCTCTTTTTATGGAAAAAAAAAAAAAACCCAAACATGACTGAAACATTTCATTTCTAATAAACTTCTGACTGACACTGTGAAGGAATTCAACACTTTCTTTTGCTTGCTTTAACGTGCAGACACACCTGTCAGACATGAGACAGCAGTTAATGTGGATGTGGACATATTCTTTCCTCTTCAAAATAAAAGTTTTATGTTGTCTGGGTCTTGGATCCTGCATATCTTCCAACACAAGTGGCCTGATTGTGACCACAGATTACATCTACACCTCGAGTGTTAAGAGAGTAGTGAGTGAGACAGGAATTCCCAAAAACATTCAGCGACTCCATGGAAGCAGGAAAAAACAACAAGCAGAGGCAGGCCGACGAGCACCAGAGGCCGAATTTAATCAGTAATCAGAGGAAAGACGGAGTCATAAAGCCAACGTTTACTCTGCTGTGGCCTATGACACTTTAATCTCTTACAGCTTTTTTTCGTTTTATTGACCAACCTGTTCTTTGTCCCAGCTACGATTCAGAACAGTGTCAGACAGTTACTGCTCTTTTTTTTATCATCTATTATTCTCTCACAGTTCAAAGAACAGAAGTTTGCGATGTTGAGCTTTTGTCAGTCCCAGCGCTCAAGAGTCCAATCATGAAGCTCTGGGGAGAAAAAGTAAAGAATGCAACAAAGCAGCCAAAGTCAAAGCCCCCACACTGAAACACTCTGAGTTTGGCAAAGACTTCTCCGCTCTCTTCTCCTGCTCAATTTTGAAAATTCCCTGTTACCCAACATCAAGTGGTGCTGATGCAATGTCCAGAGCCAACACACATGTAGAAGCTTTATGGCTGTAAGGTATTACTTTCATTGTTGATTCATTTATTAATCATTTACTGTATAAAATGCCCGTCACAAGTTTTGTCTGAACAGCAGCGGAAAGCCAGAAGACATCCAAATTGGCAAAACAATCTTAGCTCCTGGGCTACTTAGTGAACTGGCTGTTCTGGAGCTTTCGACTGCACCTCACAGTCTTCATCATCAACATCATCGTAATTTGTTATCACGTAACCAACATTCTGCACTTAAGTCAAATGATGACATCTGAGAAAACGTCCTCCACTGAAGATGATGAGGTCATGTTGAAAGCATTTGAAAAAGTCAGTAAGTGGATGTTGACTTAAGATTTAATTTAGCAAATATACTAAATCCCACATTTAAGAAACACCTGTCAGTATAATGCAAGACAGTTCACCAGCACCACAAACTGCAGCCTCCAAATTGATCATATAATTGAATCAACAACTCTGTAAAACTGTTTTAGCAAAAAACTCAACATCACAACCTTCAGTTGGATTTAATGCAACACTGTTGTTTTAGACTGAATTACTTTATGCTAGGTGTATCTACGAAAATGACATCTGAGTTTATTTTATTCAATCTACCCCTTTAACAGTAATGTGTTGAGCTGTTTGGTGTATTTTGATTAAAAAAGGGGATTAAAACATGTTTATGTTCCCTAACTAAGGAATCAAAAAAGTTGTTTTGGTAAGGATATATCAAAAGATATCAAACAATTGGTATTGCAATACCTAGCATACTTACAGCATCTGCAGTATCTAGCATAATATTTTTTACATATAACTTCCCGCTAACAAATAATACTATGTACTACTATGTAGCATTACCTAGCATTAGCGCTTTATAATAGTGACTATTTAATGAGATGAGATGAGTCACTTATGCAAACATGACTAACAGCTACACTGGCTGTACTTGGAAACAATGCTTTGAGCTAAATGCTAACATCAGATTACTGACACTACTTTAGCATGTTAGCCTTCTAACAATTGCTAATTAGCACTAAATGCAAAGCACTTCTGAACATGAATGTTGGCACCAGATTTCATGCAATCCATCCGGTGAATAATCACAAAAAACTACAATTGTCAAAGTCCTGGTGGGGGGGTCATTTAAGCCATTAGGATTCATCCTCCTGGGACCATGAATGTCTGCGCCAAACTACACTGCAATACAGCCAACAGTTGTTGACACATTTCAGTTTTGACTGACGTGGTGGGCTGACCAACCGAGATGCTGCCACGGCTGGGAGGTAGTTTGGTTAATTGGAGGATCAGGATTTAAAGACCTACTTGGTCAAACAAACTACTCATTTCAAACAGTCACAGATGGAAAAAAGCAGAATGTAAACATGTCTCACCAGTTTGTTGTTATCGTAGACATTTTCCTTCTTCAGTGAATCAAAATTGCTGCAACAGAGGACAAAAAACATGAGTAACAAAACACATGTGATCCAACTTCCCTTCCTCATTCATGTGCTTACAATCATCATCAACCAAAACATGTGTCATTTAGTCATGCACTTAACGTCTACATACTGTGTATCATGACATTGACAGTGTCACTAATCAGTAACATGACCGCTGGATCACTGATCTCATGCTGCAAAAGTGAAACCAACAGAAAGCTCAGCCTGCATTCATCACAGTCACGGATGTGTCTACATTGAATAAACTGGAACTAAGCCTTTAATCAATGTTTAGTGCTTACATGTTTGTAAAAATAAAATGTGCTCTCGTGCTGGTCTGGCTTCGGGTAAAAACTGGAGCGGAAACAACTGCGGCAGCTGTGTCTCTCCTTGAAATGAAAGTACCACCACCGTCGGCCATAATGAGCTCTCTGGAACCGAACCATGCATCTCTTATGTGAAACAGGCCAAAGATCAACTGGAGATGATGAGTCAAGTCTCTGGAATATCTAATGTTGACAAATCTTATTCAGACCATCTTGACCCAAAACACTTAACAGCTGTCAGTTACAAATATAAACCTTTATTCCTTGGTGGAAGTTCCCTGCTTGTTTTCCAAGATCAACTTTTTAAATCTGAAGAGATAAGATAAATTCCCAATATCTGACTCTGGCTCCAGATTGGTCAATGATCGGTCAGTAGATAGAAAATGAATCAATGTAAATTTTGATCGTTGTTTTAATGAAGCAAAAACTCCAAACGTTATCTTGTTCCAGTTTCTCAAATGTGACAATCTGCTGATATCATCATGTTTTCACTGCTCTCTGACATCTTGTTGTCTAAAGTTAATAATTTAATCAAAAATGGCCAGTTCATCATGACGGTAATCATTAGCTGCCGCCCTTAAAACTGGGTGAAATCCTTTCCTTGTCGAACAGCTGAACTCCAAAACATTTTCATTCTGGCTCCAGATTCAACAAAGATGTTCAACATGTTGGCAAACTGGATGAGATCCAATGAACAGCAGAGGTTTGTGCAAAAAACATAAACACAACCAGAGTTTCTTTTTTTAAGTCCAGGTCCTTGATGTTAAGTAATTGTCACAAGTCTTCATAAGCAAATTTCAAATCTTTCAGGTCTGTGAATGCAGCGACCAAGTTCTTTCAATGCATAGTTCAGTGATTAGACGTGCCTGTAACTGTCTAATTTTATGTATTTATTTTCAATCATTTTACCTGGTCAGTCTGTATCAAGTCTGAATATCAGGTTTTACGCCACAGCTCTTCACATTATATCACTAATTATTATAGAGGTGCATAAAATGTCCAGTCACATTAGTCAGGTAAGATTTACAGAAGAATACAATCCAGACCAGATGTTAAAACATGCAGACTTCACTGCCTGTGTTAGGTTAGTGTCCCTGACTGCAGACCCCCTGGGCGGCAGGGTGGTTGTGTATTGGCCTCTTGGTCCACAGCTGAGCTCCTGATCCTGCTTTTCCTGCAGACTCGTGAAGTTTGGTCTCTTTCATCAAGCTACTACTGCAACCTACCGTAAAGCAGAACCAAAGCACTCCCTCTTCCCCAAACACTTCACGTGGTAAACCACCAGGATCCAGGCGACTTTAACTGAATTGTTAACAATATGGGACGCTACGAAACTTCACTCAGTTCCTGTTTGTTGTCCAGTCCTCTGGTTTCACTACTTACATGATATCTGGTCTGTGTTTGTGGATGAGGGCGCAGAAAGCCAGACCGTCCCTGAAGGACGTGGTCATGTTGGTGATGGACACATCCCGGTAGCCCTCACACTGGATCCGGCACCACTGCTGCAGCGCCTTCACGGCCGACATCCCGGAGCTCAGAGCCGTCCACACAAGCTGCTGCTGGGGCCGTGTGGTGAGCGCAGCAGCGCGGCTGTAGAGTCACCGAGCTCCCCCCACCTCCTGTCTCTCTCTCTCTCTCTCTCTCTCTCTCTCTCTCTCTCTCTCTCTCTCTCTCTCTCTCTCTCTCTCTCTCTCTCTCTCTCTCCTCCTCTCTTTCGCTCTCTCTCCTACAAACTTCAGAAACTTTCCACAGCAGCTTGGACACGCTGGATCCGGGAAGTGACAGAGAGCAGGAGTGAGTGTGTGTGTGTGTGTGTGTGTGGGAATCACCTTCTCTCCTCTGAGGAACTGGAAAGAACCTGGATGTGACACCTGTGAAAGGTCGATAATGACGTTGCATGGGTGGAGTTCCCGCCGCCTCTGTTTCTTTTAACTCTTTGCGTGTTATTAAATGTATGGCTGACACACTGTTTGTAAACCAAACCACATGTAGACAAGATTTTACAGATATGAGGTCATGAGGCCACCACCACACAGTTTCTTACTACAGCCGCCAAAACCAGAATTCAAACATTTCTTATAATTAACTACTAAATTATATTTCATGTTTATTTTATCTCACTGTTGTTTCAGAGGGTTGTCCAAACTGCCAGGACTATAATCCTGGAGGAGAAATATTTAATCAATTTTATTTATGTTGGCTTTTGACTTGCAAGGGAGGCCTAGCTTAGAGCATGAGGAGTTGCAGACAAAACAATACAAAAGCGCACACATAAAACCTACCATGTGTGTGTTTCATCAGTGCTTTGTGTGCAATTTTTGTGTGCAATTGTGTAACGTTAACTCGGATAAACTTGGATGAACTCGGATAAACCTGGATGTTAATGTACCAAAATATCAAAAACCTGGATATCAGTGTTGCAAAGTATCAAAAACCTTGATATCAATGTTGTTAAGCATCAAAAACCTGGATAACAATGTTGCAAAGTATCAAAAACCTGGATATCAACATTGCAAAGTATCAAAAACCTGGATATCAACATTGCAAAGTATCAAAAACCTGGATAACAATGTTGTTAAGTATCGAAAATCTGGATATCAACATTGCAAAGTATCAAAAACCTGGATAACAATGTTGTTAAGTATCGAAAATCTGGATAACAATGTACCAAAATGTCAAAAACCTGGATATTAACATACCTTTGGCTTCCCATTGAGGACTTGCAAGGGAGGCCTAGCTTAGACGGGAGCATGAGGAGTTGCAGACAAAACAATACAAAAGCGCACACATAAAACCTACCATGTGTGTGTTTCATCAGTGCTTTGTGTGCAATTATGCAACGTAAACTCTACCTGAGGTCATTAAAAACACTAAACATGCAGAAACAAGGC
The DNA here is from genome assembly GCF_002814215.2 of Seriola lalandi dorsalis. Classification (NCBI taxonomy): domain Eukaryota; kingdom Metazoa; phylum Chordata; class Actinopteri; order Carangiformes; family Carangidae; genus Seriola; species Seriola lalandi. The sequence goes on from NW_019524877.1 coordinate 211,240, forward strand.
GGACGTAACCTTACTGTCCTCAACACTGCTGAGTCACCTCCTCACTAAAAGTCCACAGTTGCCTTCGCACAGGCGTTGCCATATTTACATGTGTGTATTTGCTGTATTGCTATAGGACAATGTAACATTTATTTAAGGGTTGTAATGTGTAGCTATTTCAGTAAATAGAGAATGAACTGTGAAACCAGTTCACCGGGTGTGGTTGTTGCTTGTGTGAGTCAGCTTGTCCTGTCCTGTCCGCTGGGTGTGTTGAAGGAGGCGGGTGGAGTCTTTTCACAGAGTTACCTGACACCTGCACACATGCTCTGTTGAAATGCAACAGGCTGAAAACAAAGAGGAGACGTGCTTTGTTTTACTGACAAACACCGGTGTACATCGCTGCGCCCTCTTCCCTGCAATGTTATGTTTGTTTTCGTCTTTTGTCTGCAGGATAATCTTCACATTTCTGTGAAGTCTGGTGGAAAGTTCGGCCATGGGCAAAAAAAACAAAGTGATTAGTTTGGTTATAGATAACGCCACCATTAGGTTATTCATACAATAATTCACCAAATTTGATTAAATGGCCAGTATGTGGGATTTTACTGGCATCTAGATTGAAACCAACAGAACATCCCTCCCCCCACCCTTTCTTTTCTTCGTGGCCTTCAGGGCCTTCAGAGTTTTACACGAAAGGCCCCTCTAGAGGTTTTGGGCTGCTGTAGAAACATGGTGGTACAACATGATGGGCTCTGTGGAACAGGCACCATTCACTATATAGATATATAGGACTCATTCTAAGCTAACAAAAACACTGCGCTTCTTAGTTTCAGATGATTATACATTAATTAAAACATGATTATGGATATTTTAGTCCCACACATATTATATTAAATCTTTCACACTGCTCCTTTAACCCCTGAAAAGGTTTTTCATTTGTTTTCTTCATATTCAATCATTTTCAATTAATTGTCTTCACAGTTATTGTAGGTGTTTAATATAAAAATTACATTCATGTTGAATGAGTTCAGTAAACATGTAAGCATCAAGCAAAATTTCATGGTATTTGGTCAAAAAGCGGCGCCACAGCAATGTGATGCATTTAAACCGTCACAACTCACGTGACTTCAAAGTCGCACTAATCAATATTTTACATTGACAATGGATCAAATGTCATGTGTAATCACTTGTAGTGGCACATTCTGACCTCAGCCCTATTTTAGTGTCTTTCAGCTCTTTGTTTTGCCTGTTTCTGTTCTCTCACAGCAGCTCTAGACGCTCACTGGAAACCTTCTGATTCAACATGATTTCATTAATCATGATGTTGACATCCTTTGCATAAACTTGTACTTAGATATTGTAACAGTGACGTATTTAACCACATATTACTCCATATTATTTCCTCTCTATGTCATGAGGTCAAACTACTTCTTTCTACAAGTTTCCATGTTTTGGCACCATCAGACGTTACTTGTCTGCGAGATGCAAGCTGTACATTCTGGCCGGAAAAACTTACACCATCAATGATGAATTAAAGCTTCAGACCATGGGTGTGAGTGTGTAAGCTGGGGATATGTACTGGACTTTGACACCAAAACTGGATTCTGGGAGGAGCAGACAATGATCAGGAGTCTTTGCACATCAGAAACACAAGCATAAGCATAAGCACAGTGTTATCTGAAGCAAAAGAAACAAGTGCAAAAAGGAAAGTAAAAGTAAGAAAAGTAAATCTGATAAGAGTAGATGTTGGGCCGGTTGGGGCTGCAAAACTTTGGGAAAAACCAAGCTCCAATCGCTGTAGGTGTGCAATCCAAATACTGTAGGTCAGAGAGTGAAACACCGACCGAACAACAAGAGGAATCCTCAATAAAGACTTTAAAAGATTGTTGAAAGATCCAGTTTTATTGCAAAGGGAAAATGGTTTCTGCTTCCAAATAAACATTTTTCATGTATTCACATTTTTTTCTGAATTTCAGTGGCAATATTTGTAAATGAAAATGGAAGAATTCCTTAAAATGTATTTTATTGCTGCTGCAGTGACATTAATGCTAGCGTGGCTTCACGGACGGTGATGTGGGTCTGAAGTATCTCAAAAACTAGAGGATGGATTCAGATGAGACATTCAGGGTCTCCACAGGGTGAATCTCCTCTGGTACCATCATCAGGTCAAATTATATGAGTCCAATATACTTTGGTTTTGGGCAAATGTCTGCAAAACTAATGACAATCACACCAACCTCAGATATGTTAGCATGCTAACGAGCTAAACTGCAAAGGTGAACAGGGTAAATATTTCACCTTCTTCGTGTCAGCAGGTTAGCACGGTGATAGCTTGAGTACGGCCTTACAGACAGAGACACTAAAATGGCTGGACAGTCTTGTTTGTTGATGAATGCTGAGTCAAGCAAAACAAATCTAAACTTTTTACTTATTAAACAGCCCGGAGGATCATCTGTGTATGATTACATGAGTTGCTAATTTGTGACACAGTGAAACACATAATCGAAGTCAGAACTCACCAAAAAAAATCATTTAACTTCACAAAACTGGTGGCCTGAAGAGAAATTGGGAGCACGCACACACACACACACACACACACACACACACACACACACACACACACACACACACTTAAAAGGGCTGTAGCGTGCTGTGCTCTTTTTGTCAGTCCCACAGCACTAACTCAAGTGTTAAAGAAAACCTCGGGACAGAAAAGGAAAGCATGAATCGAACAAAGAAGCTGCATTTAGCCCTTTTATGGCTCCCTAGACCGTCTTGCACAATAACCATTTGTAAAACATGATTGAAGGTTACTTTATTTTAAAACATCAAAATTGGTATTTCATTATACAAAAATAACTTACTTTTGTGTTTGTTTTGTGCAGCTTTCTGTATGAAATATGCAACATAAACATGACTAAACATGTCAAAACAGGCAGCCTCAGGAAGCCCAGACTGAAACACTATCTGGCAATAATGGGTTTTTTCTCAGTTATGTGTAAACCATGACGGTAAATCTTTTTTTTTTTTGCCTATGAAAATCTGTTTTAGTTTTTCCCTAAATGTTCCCTAAAATTCCCTGAAAGTCCTGTGAAGTCCTGCGCTTCCTCCCTCTCTCCACATGCTGACACCCCCCACGTACAAATACTTAATCCTCCCAAATCCAGACAGGAAATGCCCTCGTCAGTAGAGCAGAATGCTTTTGACAGACCCCTGCTGTTCTTTCTCTTTCTGCCCCCCCCTCCCACTGAATGATATATGTGCCCTACACAAACTGCCATCTGGAAACAGTTAGCCTGTGAACGTTTGCACAGAGCCAAAAAAACATGTCTATCATGAGTTCATCAGTAGTGGAGGATAATTCAAGCCTGCTATCACAGGGGGAATATGGGACATGTTGTTTGCTTTCACTTTCAGGGGCTGATGTGTGTGTGTGTGTGTGTGTCTTCATGTGTTTGTATGTGTGTGTGGGTGTGTGTGTGTGTGTGTAAGACAATCAAATACTTGTTTAGTTTCATGACTCATGAGATCCAGTCAAAGTCTTGGCTCTGTGTCACTGCTTCTCTCACAGTTTACTTCTTGTTTTCTGGTTAGTTACTCTGGAGAGCTGCACATACAATTAATTCAGTTCATTTTGAAGAGACCAACTAATGCAGCTCCGTCCTCAGACGACCCGCGTATCTTAATGACAGACATCCTGTGATTTTACTATCTACTTCACAAAGACTTGAAGACCCCGGTCAGGAAATAGAAAAAACACAGTCAGTAAGAGGCCACACATGGACGGAAACATAAATAAAAGTTATATTTCTCACATAGAGGAAAGTAGAGGAAGTGATAAGAAAGACCAGCTCAAATGCCTGATGCTGTGAAGACAACAGGAGGAAAAAAAACTAATAAATAATAAAACATAATTATTATATATATATATATTATATATATATATGTATATGTATATGTCTGTTTGTATGCTTTAGTTTGAGCCAACTCACACCAGGAGTTCAACCTTTTTTATGACTCCGAGAGTAACTGTAGAAAAATAGATAAGATAAACGTTAACAGCAGATTGTGCCGTTTCTTAGTCCACAAAGGTTGTAATTCATTGTACAACACCTGGCAACTAAAGAGAAGACAACCATACTGAAACATTACATTAAAACTGTCCATAGATTAACCTCAAACTTGGTAACTCCAGCACTACAGACCTGTTGTTGATTAGAGCGATACTTTGATCAGACTTGGAGAGGAAGGAAACACCATTTGTTTTTCACATTTCTCCCCCAAATTTTCTACCGTGGGGTTGAACCCAACATCATCTTCTGCCTTTCAGCAATTTAAACTGACAAATATGCAAAGTCTTGCATAAAATCCTTTGTTGCCATGAGGGGAATTACACACTCATCTGTTATGAGAAATGATACCAACAAGGATCACAGCATTGAGAAACTGTGTCCTCTAGTGGCGCATGCTCTTCAATACTTCAGGTTCATGATCCAAATGCAGGCGAGATCAAAATAAAATTTATTCAAATATAATCTATTGATCACATCAGGGCTCAAAACATGACATTGTACAATTGTAACAAAAAAAATAACAAAAAAAACAAACATGAAAATTTCTTTACATTGAATTTTAAGACATTAATTCACTAATCACCAAATTTCCTTTCATTGTCGTGTTGCTGCTGTAGAAGATTTCTACTGTCATTTTAAACGAGGTGTGCTGAGATAAAAAAAAGTGACACCCTTGTAGTTTTCACGTTGTTCATATAACTACATTTAAGCAATTACACAAAAGATAAAACACAATGCTTCATGATAAAACACTGCAAACTGTTAGTGTCACAATTTCAGTTACATCAACACAAATGACAGTAAAATATACGTCGTCTTTTCATGCGGAAAAAAAAATGTTTGGGGGTTTTGCTTAGTTTACTTCACAACACACATGCACTGACGATTCCTTGAACAAATGATTCTTCAAAGTTGCATAAGGTGCAGAGACCCATCAATTCTGATTTCCACAGCATTAAGGTCAAATTTAGGCAGAATGAAAGTGACTGAGCATAAAAACTTCACTCAACCAGCTCGTGAAACGCATCTGGCTTTAGCTTTTGGTTGCCGTCTGCCTTCAGAGGCATCACAGTTTGTCTACAGAAGACTTGTGGCTGCTTCATTATAACTTTACAGTTAAAGCCATCTCCAGGCAGAGCAGTACTACAATCTTGGAAAGGAACAAACCCAGAAACGCTCAAAAACGCACAAACAGGAATCATAAGGCACCTGTATCTACCTTTACAATGCTGCAACACTAATTAGTGCAAGAATGGGCTGTAAACAGCATTAAAGCACATACTGTTGATTACATCATGGACTACAGTCAGACTCCTGTCACATTCTCAGGAAGGTAATTATCCTCTCATTTATTGCACATCATCTTTCTGCTGATGAGATTTTTTTTATTTATTCAAACGGAGCTAAAAATAAAGTTAAAATACTAAAGGCAAAGCTGAGCTTTTTGTTTCAGTCAGATGACACTTCAGCTAAAAATAATACATGTCCACACATATTTAAAGCAGTGTCTAAACTACTGTAGGTCAGTGGTTTCATGTCGTTGTTTCATAAGCTTTTGTCCATTTGAAGTGTGCAAAGCATCTTTGAGACAATGTTGCGCTATAAATAAGATTAACACAAACTTCACTCACTTCAGCGTTCTTACACTTTGTCTTATCCGTCCGACAAATGGGCAGCTTTGTTTTGGCTCTGTGCTCAAGCACATTAGACCTGAATTGAAGTACAACACTCGATACAGATGTGAACTATTTTAGAGAGAAATTTAAGAGCTGCAGAGAGTTTTGGTTTTTGATAACCTCCAGTGGTTTAACTTGTCAGCTTGCTGCAGTGATGTACAGGTGTACTCCAGGATCAGTGTGGCTTGTTGTCAGTACACTGTAACATCACTGTCTTGTTTGAGGTGCAACAGGAAACAGTCCGGTGTTAAGTTACTCTTTAAAGTTTAAAATCAGCACTTGAATCTCACAATTGTTATTCCCATCCAATGTTCTGGATTAAAGAGCCAAAACAATGAAAAACCATCACTGTCCTCACACTTAAATATGTGTCTGCTTGTGACTTCAACAGTCAACAACAAGTAAAACCAATCATGAAAACATCAGAGTCATTACATCCAGCTGATGGTGAAGTTCTGACTGAGGTTGAGACCGAGATCTGCAACTGTTAACACCTGCAGAGGGAGAACGGAGAACAAAGGTCATTCAGTCGGGTAAACTAAAGGCCTACTCTCTGAAAAACAGGACGACAACACGACTGCACGAGTCATATGCTACACAAGAAATATCACAGGGGACATCTCTTTAATATCTTTAAGTTACACTGGGTCTTCTTTTAATTAATTAATCAAATGTGTTTTAAAAATCACCGTGCTAGAAGGGTTCAGCAAGTAACTACGTACACTGAAGTACAATTTTGTGGGTACTACTTGTATTTCACTTGAGTTTCACTTGACCTCTTGGCTCACCTGGTTGGCTCTGTAGGTGAACACTGCATCTTGGGAGTTCACAAACACTCTGCTCGGCTTCTCCTTCACACCGTAGAAGGAGGCCGACTCCACAGTGATGTATGTGGCCTCCACGTTGTTATGGAGCACCTGGGACGTCATCACGTTCTACAAAATAAGACGATGGATGTCAGAAATGAATAATATGTTAAAATAAACCTTAGAGCCCCGTCCTGTTTCACATTTCCAGGTTCATTTAATTACGTTTCTTATAAACATATAAATATACACTGCTTTAGATTATAATTTGTGGCTCCCTTTTCCACAAAAAAATTCAATTACCTGGTTAAAACTTTTTTAAATTACATTTACTCCATCGCTGTTATTAAATAGAGTCCAGACTTTGTGAATATGCAAATATTTTCAGGATTTTGGAAGACTTCTGCTACTTCACTGAAAAGTTCATTTTCAGTTTATGTGCATTGGAGTTTCAAATTTCCACGTCACACTTACTTACATATGTATTATATATGTACACAGGAATATGATTCCTGAGCAGCGCTCCCTTCAGCAGCTGAATGTGAAAACAGCTGTCAAGTGTCAAACTCATACATCATTCTGCCGAGTGAAGCTCAAACATACAGCTATAAAAATAAAAAACCTAGAGATATATTCGACCTCCGCCTGCTGTGTTTAAGTAACTCTCACTTTCTGACCTAACATTTTCTCTCTTCATCTCCACACATCACCCACAGCTGAATCAGACATGTTCAGACACAGTTCATGCAGTTTGTCAAAAGGCATTCTGGGAAATGTGGGTAATCACAAATCTGACAAATCAGGCTGGAATGAGGCAATGAGAGATACAAAAGGTTGTTTTTTTTTTCTTCTTCTTTTCTTTTAAGGCAAAACTAAACAAGTGTGAGCACCTGAGCGACGCTGAAGATGATGTATGCGTAATGGTCGCTCTCGTAGGTGTCGATGCTCTCTCCGTCGTCCCAGAACAAGTCTCCACTGGCTGAACCATCGTCAGAGAGAGAAGAGACCAGGTGGAGCGGCTGACCGCTGCTCACCCACAGGGTCAGGTTGGGCGCCTGTACACATGAATTGAAAGAGAAAAACAAACCATAAATTATAAACTGCTCCCAGGTCAGATTCACAGAATCCCAACATCAGGTTTAAGAAATATTCTTGTATCTTTAGAAAAATCATGTACATTTGATGTGTGTGTGTGTGTGTGTGTGTGTGTTTTTAGGTTTTAGCCAGATCACTTAGAACAACTTAAAGGGTCAGTTCACCCACAATTAAAAATTATCCACTTATCTCTTATTAACCATGCAGACAAATTTGCTTGTGTGTGCATTAACTGTCATGTAAATAACATAAATATATGTTATAATATAAATAAATATAATACATATAACATACAACATTTTGCCAGCAACAAAGTCCTGGTAACTCTGGATAATATATATATATATATATATATAATAACCAAACCTAAACTGTCTTTATAGCTCAATACCACTCTGAGTAAGAGAGAAAGTCTTTGTGTATTTGTGCTGAACTGACCATTTCACCTGATATGCTGTTCATGTTCTGCTTTGATCACTGCACACGCGTCTCTCTATTGTCAAGTTTGGTAAACACATTTTAAATCATCCAAAAAAAAAAAAAAAAAAAAGAACTTGATAATGCAAAAGTGAAACAAAAATCCTTTTGTTTACCTGTGTTGGTGTAACAGATCCTTCACGCAAATGCAGGTTGATCTTATCTAGAGGTGCATGGAGTTGAAGCTCTTCACCCTTACTGCGCACAGAGTCACCCTGGGAGGAAGAGGAACACACAAGGGCATATTACTTCACTCTTTACTACATTTCCTTCCACCCTCAAACAGCATAATGAGTCTGTGTGCCAGGCTGAACGCTGAGTATGGCTCTTACCGTGTAGTAGTCATACCACAGTCCCTCTGGGAAGTAACCGTCCACAGAATCCACTCCAGGATCTAACACAGGTGTCACCAACAAATTCTTCCCCCACAGGAACTGTTTGTCAATCCCGTAGGTTCTTACATCTTTTGGAAACCTGTTGAGAACATACAGGAATCATACAGTTAGGCAAAGCTCAAAACGTCAAGTCAAAAATAAGTATTTAAATATATAAGTATTAAAAAAGAAAAAAAAAATACAAGGTTGTGTTTTAAAGCTCTACTCACTCGAACATCAGCGGTCGGGCAACAGTGTGTCCGTGCACATGTGCGTGATGAAAGAGAGTGTAGAGGACAGGGAAGAGAGAGTAACGCAGCAGCAGAGCCTGTTTCATGGCTGTACGAGCCAGAGGGCTGAAAGCTGTGGGATCCTGAGGCTGCAAACACGTTTCAAAGTCAGACAGTGTCAGAAAAAAGTCACATTTCTAGGATAAACTACAGCACTCCAAATATGTCTTAAATTGGTATTACACAGCAGTATTTTTCCCATGGAGCTCTAAGATGAGGTCGGAGCAGTGATGTTAAAGTATTACCTTCATGTCGATGGCGTTGTGGTTGCGTGTAAAGGGATAAAAAGCTCCGACCTGCGTCCAGCGGACACACAGTTCCTCCTGCGGCTCCTCACTGAAACCGCAGATGTCTGCTCCCACCAGCGGGATGCCCAGAAGGTTAAAGGTCAACATACCTGAAGGACAGAAGGAGAGAGGTGGAAAATCTGAGATATAAAACCGACGTCAAACTATTCAATTGATAATTTCAGACACAATTTTCTTAAAAATCTAACGTTTAAGTGCCACATGGAGCCATAATACAGAGTTTAAGCATCACACAACCTTCAAATTAGCAAATTAGCCATTTACAACAACATAAATGCGTCATAAATGTACTAAAAACTGCTGACAAATTTGCATTTGCTGAACAATCTGGCAAAAATATGGCATATCACTTAAAGCCGCATTCATTTACTTTGACCACTTGGAGGCAGAAGAGGACCACAACAAACTGTCAGACAAACTGCACTGACATGTTACCAATTTAGAGCTTAAGTTGTTAAGGCTAACATGTTAGCAACATTAGCATTCACTTGGTTTTTGTCATCCACCACGCAGCTCTAAGTCTGTTTCACAGCTCCTGAGGAAAATATCTAGCTAACTTCAACTTTCTTCTGGTGAAAATACTTCGTCACCTGTTTTACTTTACAAATAGTGACTTCACTGTTAATATAAAAATGATAAATGGAGCTTCAGGAAAAAGAAAAAACATGCATGGATTGTTGATTTAGATTACATCTGTTTTAAATGTCTGGATAAACACCAGAAAAGAAAAATTATTATAACAGAAAGCAGAAATTATAATAATATTTGTGTGAGCAAGTTAGATATGGTTTTTGTGCACACCACCAAACTTCTGTTTTGTTCAGATATTGATAAGAAGTTGACAAAGTTTAATCTTGAAACGCAGCAGACAATAATATACTCAGAGGAAAATGTGTAATTGAAGTGTCTGTGTGATCTAACCTGCTATAGAGGTGTAAAGGTCTTTCCATTGGCTCCTGTTGTCTCCCAGCCAGTGACCAGAGTACATGCCCTGACTGGGGAAGGTGGAGCGAGAGATCACAAAAGGTCTCTTTGCCACGATCCGCATCAGAGCGCTGGACAAGGGGACGGAGAGGAAGAAGATTTAGAGGACAAGAACAAGATTTAAGGAAGCAGAGGTGTGTGTGTGTGTGTGTGTGTGTGTGTGTGTGTGTGTGTGTACTTCAGTTGTCCTGACCTGGCAGAGGCTTTAGCTTCCATGAGTCCGTACAGGCTGTGCATATTATAGTGTATGGACTGCTTCTGCTGTGCAGTGGCACACACTGTTTTGGCTCTCAGCAAACCTCCTAGTATACCTGCAGGGTAAAAGACACAATTACAATTTTTGACAATCATATATGTGCATCTTTCTGTTATGTTTGTTGTGTGAGTTGTGCTTGAGATCTGTGTCTCCCACCAGGTGTATAAGGAGGATTTTCAAGACTGTTTGATGGACAGCCGTTAGTGGATCCATCCAGGAAATTAGATGGTTCATTCATGTCCTAATAATGATGAGACAAAGGTCATGGAGAGGAAACACTGAGAACCACTACAGTAATGCCATTTAAGTCAGGGTCAACGGTTTCTTTTTTTTTTTCCCCCACTGCACATACTTACAATCCATAATCCATCAAATGGCACTTTGTCATGGAACCTCTTCAGGTTGTCGTACCACCACTCATGTGTTGCGTCATCAGAGAAATCAGGATAAGCCGTCAGGCCAGGCCACACCTGGAGTAAAGGATGGGGAATGAAAGACGACGGCGAGAGTAGAAACCAAACACACAGAACAGATTTGAAGGAATATGGAGACAATGTCTGGGCATGTTTTCTATCACATCACATCAGTGATGGGTTTGTAAACAGTAGCAGTGATACTTCTCACCTATATGGCAACATGACACAGTGTAGGACTTGACACTACCATTTAATCTATGTTTCTGTCCCTTGCTCCTGATATCTAAATACTGTGAATACATTGTGAATGATGGGTTTTGTAAGTCATCTTTTAAACCGTCTTATGTCTTTTAAACAGTATTTTGCAAAATGTAATTAAAATATTAAATAAGAAGAAGAATTTGTGATCAGCCAATGTAGTGTGATGATTCATGTCTCACCTTCCCAATGAGTGTTTTTCCTTCAGCATCCTTAATAAAAACGTCTTTCTTCAGTCCTTCATCGAACGGCCTGTATGATCCCTCTGGCTGAGTGCTGCTGATACCCGGGTCCTGCAGGTTGAGAAACAACAGTCACACACACAAATATATACACACACACACACACACACACACACAGGCCACATCAGACAAAAAACACAAAGTACAAACTCCTGTGTACCAGGATCATGACATAGCGCTGGTCATGAGCGTGCAGGTCCTTGACCAGATCAGGCAGCGTCCCGAACTTTGTCGTGTCAAAAGTGAAGTCCATAAATTGGTCCATGTAGTCGATGTCATTCCACTGGACATCCTGCAAAAAGAATGACACAATAAATAATCAAATAATAGACAAACGTACAAACAATCAAACAATCTGCCGTGCTCACTTTACCTGAGGTATCCCATAATTCCTCATGTTCTTGACAATTTCCCAGGTAGAATCACTGGTGTTGTAACCCCAGCGACAGAGATGGTATCCTAAAGCCCAGTAGATGGGCATCGCAGGGTATCCTACCACAAAATGGAGTGATGAGGAGAGAAAGGAGTGTGAGTGAATACATTTTTCTTATCATCAACAAATCCCAAACAAAGATTAAAACAAACTGGATCCAACACAAACATCACAACAAAGTTTTTACACTTGGCTGAGGTGGAAAAGTTGGTTTATCGATAAAAGCAAAATGCAACAAAGTGTAATGAAAACAGACTTAGTGAATTAATCACGACTCCTATAGATGTAAATATTCAAAAACAACTCAATATATAGTTTCATTTCAAAATAAGCTAAATAATTTCCTCTTCAAGCAGCTGGGCTCCATGCTGTAGTGTTATCAAATGTGACTCAAACAAGAGGAAATAATCATTCGTGGGGACTATTTTTAGCTGCTGATTAATACACATTTGACGCTTTGGGGGAATTTTGCAGCAGCAGGACTGTGTCTGTTGGTTCGCATGAAAATAAACTAATGTGGATGATCTCTCAGTCTCTTTCGATCTCGAACTCGATCTCAAGTTACAAGTGCAGTGTAATTCTACAATGACTTTATAATGTATGAGACAGGTATATGATGTGTAAGAAAATACATCAGACTCATATATTTTACACGTCGACATGCCCATAATCCCGGTCTCCTACTAACCTATGACGTCCACATACTGCTCAATAACTGAACCAGGATCAGGACCAAGGAAAACGTAAAAGTCAAGGATTCCACCAATAGTACGCCAGGTGAGGGCCGGGGCCGGCTGGAGGACCACATCTGACCAAACACATGAAACATCGATTATTTATAGGAAAATCATACTGAGCAAGATCAGACCAGGGATACAGGGAATATATGGTACATCATGAGTAAGTAAATGTACACTCATACAGATATGTTAAAATAAGCAGCTGAGTATCTCATGAACGAACATTTGTGGAGGAACACGTGGAACCAGAACAAGATCTGCATTAAAACATTAAAGCTGATTTTCATCATTCTCTAGATGATGACATGATGACCTTTCAGTTAGCAGCGTTCAGAATTATTATTAGGAAATACAACATGGCACTGGAAAGTTCATATTTATTGCTATAGACACTGAAATCACACTGAACAAGGTCATCACGGGAAAGTCTGTTAGGGACTTCTGCTTTTATATAACTGCTGACCGTTGTCAGCTGTTGTCACAAGAAAGAGTTGTGAAATCTACCAACTGTGAGCATCAGAAAGCACCAGTGGGTATTATTGCATGACTAGGAAGAATGAGGGCGCCGAGCGGACTGACCCATTGCGTTGCTGTTCAGCAGGAAGAAGCCGTGTGCGTTCCCTCCTTCCTCCATTGCCAGGTAAAATGGATGAGCTCCGTACAGGTTTGTCTGTTCCTACAGTTCAGAGAGAAACAAGAATATTACTGTGGTGGCTATTTCTCCAAAATCATAATCAAACTTGAATCAAACAATCACTGATGCCCCGGAATAAATAAATAAAGTCCTTTGTCCAAACTGAGGTTTTGTGTTTTCCTGAGGTTTATACGTCCATTTCTAGCGAGCAAACAATGAAATCATGGCTCCTGCCGCCTCTCTTCCTCTGGTAGAAAAACCACAGACCCACCCAGGTGGAATCAGATGTCTCTTTGTCTAAAATGTCATATCTACTGCATAAACAGAGCAGTGACAAAAACAGGAGCGTCCATACCATAGGAGGCACATCTCTGGCCCACATGGTGAGTGTGTTCCAGTGGACATCATGCAGAAAGGTGGAGCGATGTTCCCCCAGGCCATAGATGAACTGACTGGACAGGGAGGTGGAGAACTGGAGGAACTGATCCGCATAGAAGAGAGGAGCCTCTGTGGTGTTCAGACTAACAAGGAACCATTGAAGACGGACATAGTATTAATACCCCAACATGGTCATTTTCTCAACTGACATCTGTGTAAGTGTTGCCAGCTCATGTCAGACTTACAGCACAGCTCCTGTAGAGCTTCTCTTCACGATGAGACCAAATGGCTCTTTTGAAAGCTCTACTATGTACTCTGGACTTTCTGCCTTCTTGGTGGCGGTGGGGACAGAGATTGGGACTTCAAACCTTGAGTTAGAAGGGTCCGTAATCTAAAATGAGATACATTAGACAAACAAACAGTTTGTATTTGAGTAACATACCAAAGAATCTACGGCATTATGGAACAAAAACTTAACCAAAGTTTATGACAGTCCCTTTGAACCTGCTTGGTTTAATTAAAATATTGGCACAGACCTTGTTGACCTATTAAGACTGCTTTGAATGTGAACTGTGTTGTTTGCTAACATGTATAATTGGGGGTTAATGAGATTGCTCACAAGGTTTGTTAATTTCCTAAACGTCTGTGATATGTATGGTTTAGGTCTGGAGGCCTGAGGTTTTTGGTGGCATTGGTAAGTCAGTTCACCATATTATAACTTTATGAATTTATCATGGGAATTTTTTCAGGAAACACATCCAGCAGACAAAGAGCAACATCACCATTTCTTTGAAGTTGCGTTTCTGGACACCTGATGAAAGTATTTTCAATATTCACTCAGTCTTTCAGCTCTGTTTCGATCTCCTGTGAAATATAACTGAAACCTTCTGCTCCAGCTAAAAGTCTTAAAACACAGCACACAGCTGAGGGGAACAGCAGAGTCAGGGGTTCTTTACTGAGAGTGACGCCCTTTGCATTATACATATTCCTTTTATTCACAGTTAATATAAGAATATTGATTTAGTGCAGCTTGAACTTTAAAATGTACCAGGAACCCAGGAAGCACTTTTTCATGCAAGGAAAGCTGTTATCCAAAATTACATCAAAGCATTTTAGTGTAAAAATGTGGCTGTGAAATCATAAACAAAACGTTCCTTAAATACCTGCTGCATCATTTATGATGCTTCAAGTCCTCTGCATAGATAAAAAGAGTAAAGTTCTTCTACACAAACGGAAACTGCATGCTGTATGACTAATGTGGGCATCCTCCACTCACCCTGACACGCAGCCGTGTGTCTGTCTCATGACGTATCTCCACCTCTAGAGTGAGGATGTCTTCTGGGTAATGGGTCTTCACCTCTCTCACGAGCGTACCTTTTTGTCCCAGGGATGTGTCGTTTATTGACACGAGCGAGTAGGAAGGGAAATCCGGAGGATAGAAACACCAGGGGATACCATTTCTCCCTGATGGGCGGGCGGCAGGGGAGGGGGAAGCAGGGATAAAGCAACAGTTCCTGGCCTCACATAAGTCTTTGGTCACAACCACTCCTCTTTCAGGGTAGCAATCAAACCTCCACGCCTCTGGAATTAAACTGCAAGCCTGACGACGTGAGGCAGACACAGTGTCGTTTACTTCTGTTTGCGGCGTTTGTGCCGTGGCCGGTGGCGGGGGTCTATGTGGCTGTTGGTTGGACGAACCGTGCAGCCAGAACATGGTGCCCAGTAGCCAGCCTCCACAGAGGAGCAGCAACAGGCAGCCAATAACCAGGAGGCCTGTGGTGACGGAGCATGACGGCATCCGTGGAAGCAAGGAGGCCTCCTCTGGCTCCTGCAACTTTAAACACAGCAAGGAAATCAAATAAGCAAGACACCAAAGTAGTCGCTGTGCTTTCTAATTAGTTAATTAGGTTTTTATCTATCCATCTCACATGGGATTACAAGACATAGCTACATCAAGAAATAATAACGGCCATCTTCCAGTAACACGTACACAAACCAAAAAATACACACTACCAAATAACATACACTCAATGGCTACTTAATTAGGTGCTTAATTAAAATATAACGCAATCCAATTAAAAAGTTCCACTATAAAGTCTACCTTTATCAAGATAATAATTGATTTTTGACTGACATTGTCAGAAAGAGATTAATTTAATTATATGTCAATAAATGAGGTCTCTGTTAAACTGGACTAAATTAGATTTTAGGGGTGTATGTAATAAAGTGACCTCAGCACTGTACTTACATTTAAGTGAAAATGTTCATATAAACTGAGTGCCTGGTCATCAAAGAAATAAAAATAAAATCTTAAAAAACTCTAAATTTTACACTAATAAAGACTCCTGTAAATGTCTTGTATGTAACAACTCAGAACAGAACAGAATCAAACTCATCTTCTTCTTCCAAACTGTCAAACAATCCAGTGTCAATAGTGAGTGGAACAAGACCAAACCCTCAGCTGGGAACATAAAGATCTTTGCCTCTTGAATAAGTTAAAAATAAATTTTAAATAAAAAAAAAAGGACCATAGCCATGGTTACGTTTATCTTATTCAACTATCAAAGCTACAATGAGGGAAAGGTTGTTATTATCAAGAGTGTCCCAGATTGGCAGCACTGACAGAGAGTTACAGACTAACAACATAAAAAACAGGTAGCACAAAACGTTCAGACTTACAATCTAATATCAGCAATTAATCAGCTGTATAAAACCATAACTACAATAAAACAAACAATAAAATAATGAAACTAACACAATCTAGATTGTGAAATATCCCAAAACATTGGCAGATAGAGGAAAGAGCATGAAGTTTCTACAGCAATGATTTGAATTCACACAGAGAGATCAATCCTTTGCAGTTTTAAGACAGACTATAGAAGGTTCAAGGCATGAACTCACTGAAACTTCTTGTTGGACCGTTCGAGGCTCCTCCGACAACACAGCATTGGAAAACTGAACATCTTCAGGGTTCAGGCGCTTGTATGAAACCATCCTGACAGTGTGTGCTTGTCAAAGTAAGAGACTGAACACATGTAAGAGAGAGAGAAACAGAGACAGTGGGACAAAGGTCAGTACAGTGACAAATGTAAGTTCTGGCTGTTCGGAGTTGGTGGGAGAAGTGTCTGCACAAGACAAGGTGTAGTGATCAGTTTCTCTGATCTGATAGTTGATTTAATTGGTGAAACATAACAGAAAGCAGAGGATCTGAGTCAAGAGCAGTGATGGAAGAAGTATTCAGATCCTTTAGTTAAGTTAAAGCAGAAATACTCCATTACAAGTTACAATCCTGCATTCAAAATGTTACTGAAGTAACAATACAAAAGTATAATCAGAAAAATGTACTAAAAGTATCGAAAGTAAAAGAAGTCATTATGTGAAAATATTTATTTTATAGACCTTTATTATTAATGATGCATTGTATTATACATTATTATAATAATACATTACATTCCACCACTAGTTAACACACACAACACGAAACAATTAAGGGCACATTATGGTGACGAAAGACATAGAAACACATAGAACACATAGAAAAAAAGATAGATGTGCTATTGCACAGCTATTTGTCAATTAAATATCTTAAATAACAGCTGAATATTGAGATCATGCTGCAGTAAGTTTAGGTCTTATTTAGATCTTATTAATTACGGTGAAATTAACGTGATCTTGATTGGGTGACGGTATATTTCAAACACAACTCTCTAGCTACATGTCAGGTTTTTACCATCTTAGGTTGAGGTGTTATGAACGCTGACATGAAGTTTCTGCACATTTTGGCCACAGGACATGATGTTGTGGCTAACTTCAGCTAGCCCCTGCGTAGAAAATCATGTAAATGTCAAAGTTCACCTAGGAAACATTGGACCGCTTAGTTACTGGAGTTAATCAACAGACTGGATGACTACACCTGGGGAATGTTGGTCATGAGAAAACAAAGACTAGTCGGCCGGGACCGACGGAGTAGCTTTCTGTACGTTACTGTTGCAAAATAACGTTTATTAGCGTTAGCTACAGTTAGCAGCACCGTTAATGTGAGCTAATGTTAGCCACCCATAGCTGACACGGGCGTTTACATCAACATTACTCACCTGTATGAGCTTTGAACTTTACACGCACAAAAATATAGTAATTAATAATTTTAAATGAATGCTACGTTGGCGAAGTAATTCGTAACGTTGATAACCTTAACTGTCTGGACGGTGTGGGTCTGTTTATCTCCATGTCACGTTCGAAGAGCCTCGTAATTTCTAAAACTTCCGTTTGAAGATGTCAGATTCACGATCTGTAAACTAAACTCAAGATGTCATTGTCGAGATCTTATGTGATAATGTCAACGACGGTAAAGTATATAAGAATGATTAATTCACGGTTGGTTACATTTTTTTGACTAAAAAAGTGAGGAGTATGTTTTTTTGTAATGGTGCTGCCTTCAGGACCAGCTCTGGGTTTTTTTAAAACCTGTGAATTACACAGCCAACCTGGACCTGTCTGCTGCGCCAATGCAGGGTCAACGAGAGGTGCAGGATTTAACAATAAAGGTGTTCTTAATAAGATAATGCTTACCATCTGTAAATGTGCTTTGAATTATAATAGTTTTTGTCTGAGAACATATAGTTGTCGATTTTGAAATGTTTCTCACCTGACCGACTTTAATCCTACTTTAAAACACATTAAAGATACCCTGTGGTTCAAGAATTTAAATAGATGTTTCTTCAATATTGGTTTAAAGTGCTTGTATAAAATAAAAAATATACAGTATATTAATATATTCCTGGCACATGCTGTTTTATGTATGGTATATGACACACATCTACCTTTGCTTTTAACTACAATATACATTGGTTTTCCTTTTCCACATACCAAGAATCATTTGTTTGTTCCAAAATATAAAATATGTATATGTATATTTTTATATATTTTATATGTATATATATATATATGTTTTTGTTTAAGAGTCAACCATTGATGCCTCTTAATAGTGTAAACCACAAAAATATTTTTTAATTATTTAAATATGACTTTTTGCACATTGTATTTGTACCTCTCGTACATTAACTCCAGCAGATATAACTCCTCAGGCAAACTTTAGTACTTTTACTTTTATTGTTCAGTATAACATGTCCCATACAATTAGACAGAGGCAGCACTAGGCAAAATTTACCATCTACATGGCTTCAAATGTTTGCCTTTTGTATCGTAGCCTTTAATTCACAATGGTTTCTTGGCCTTAAAGAGCTGTTTAAACCAGGTGAACCTGAATCATGATTTGGTTTTTGAATAACTACTGTACAAAACAGAGATAAAAATTTATCACCACTAAGGCAAAATGGTTTTGGCAAACACCTGATGTAACCTCATGTTCCCATGGTTTTGTTACTGGGTACATTTCCCAAAGAATGAATTCCAGTTTCACCTGATTCCTGGACTGCTCATTGACCACCGTAACATCTGATACAAAAACATAATTACTCTTCAATCCAATTTCCACATACACAATTAGTTGGAATGGAAAATACTGCATGGACACAGTGAAATCACAAACCTTAAATGACTCATTTGCACTACCTTAAATACTATGATTTTCCAATGAAACTAACATAGTGATAAACGAGCAAATATGACCTCTAAAATTTATCGTCTCAACAGTTTCCAAGATTTTACAAAAGTTGCGTTTGTAGCAAATATTTGTTTTGTCATTTTGTTTGAAACTGTGTTGAAAGTCACTGAACATCAACTGGTTTGTGTGATTGTGTGTTAATTTGCACCTTTCCGGGAGATAAATATTTTAGTTTTAATACTTTTTGGGTGAACCACCACATAAAGGTTTAATAACGATCTATTCACAGAGGTAGTCACTTACGTCTCTTTCAGTTCACGTTCTACTGCCTAAAATCTTGTACTGTTATAGCACTACTGGCACATACCTGTGTGGTTTATATAAATACATTATAAGATGTTTTTGTCTGTTATACACATATTAATTGGAGAGTTATCGTCACTCTGTGAGAATTCATCATTCTTCACATTGAAGGCAGACTCCTCCTCAGTCTGTATCAGCTCATGTTTTCGTTTGTGGAGCCTCAGGCTTTGCGAGCGGCTGAATCCTCTCCCGCAGATGTCGCAGCCATACGGCCTCTCTCCTGTGTGAAGCCTGAAATGGTTCTTGAGGCTTGAAGCTCGTGTGAAACTCTTTTCACACTCTGGACAGTCAAACTTCTCCCCAAAGTGAATTTTCTCATGTTCCCTCAAGCGTCCGGACTGGTTGAAGCTCCTGTCACACACGGAGCAGTGGTAGGGCCTCTCTCCTGTGTGAGTGAGCCGGTGTCTGTTCATGGCCCCCGAGTGGGCAAAGCTCTTCCCGCAGTCCGGGCAGGAGAACGGTTTCTCTCCTGTGTGGACTTTCTGGTGACCTTTGAGTTGACCTTTCTGGGTGAACTGCTTCCCACACAGACTGCATTGATAAGGTTTCTCTCCCGAGTGAATTCGCATGTGGATTTGCAGCGCAGACATCTTGTGACAGTCTCTTCCACAGAGCCCACAGCAGTAAGAGCTCTTTGTGAGATTGTTGTTTAACTCTTCCTGCACTGGCGATAATGGAGGACTGTCTTTTTCACTGTCAGCAACACAATCAGGATCCTCTACAGTCACTGGAAACAAAAATGGGGAGGGTTGAAACATGCTATTTAGCAACACTGAACAAAATAAACAACTAATATGAACATTTTCACTTAACTTAACTGTTCACAGCAACATTGTTTATTTTACACAGCTGTTCAAAATTCCTCTTTATGGGTACAATTCAGTATTCTTTCAGAAGCATGGGCCTCAATTATCAGGATTATCATTATCTTTAATGTGTTGAGTGACATCTGCACTGCTGTCAACTGATTTACTTACTGTTGACAGGTTCCTCTTCTTCCTCCTTCACTGTAATCCTAATTTCTGTGTTGCTTTCCTGCTGCAGCTCTTCACTTTCCTCTGACATGGTGCAATCCTCACCCCTGGACGCCTGGTCAAGAGCTTCTTCTAGTGGGGAAAACCACTCGTCACAGTTAAATCATCATCAAAGGACACACACACACACACATATATATATTTATATAAAAGAAGGAAATTTGGAATCTTATTATGGTTATGTACCACACAAAGGTTCCTCTTCTTCCTCCTCTTTCACTATTACATTCATTTGTGGACTGGAGGTGGTGTCCTCCTGCCGGTCTTCTGACTGTCTCTGGTTATTTTCACACTGAGCTGCTTTGTCACAGTTAAGACCCTCTGAAGAACGGGGCTCGACCGAACTGGGAAAACTCTGTCTGCCAGACACCTATAAAAAAAAAAGTTTCATCAGAGCAAATGGAGGCAACAACTGTTGTGAGGTTTGAAGAACTACATGTATAAATGCAGAAGAAAATAAAATTATTAATCTCAATGAAACTTCCACGAAAAGCAACACAGATTCCACTTTGAGATTGCTGTGTATTGTCACTACCTCAGAGCTGATGTTGTTGGTCAGGTCTTGTTGGGATGATTCACCATCTGGAGCTTGAACTGGGCCTGAGATGAGACCTGTAACTGATCCATTTTTGTTCTGCGTACACGACCGTTTGTGGTTTCTGAGAGTTCCTGCCAGTGAGAAGTGCCTCCCACAGTCCGCGCAGGTGTACGGCTTTTCCCCAGTGTGAATCCTTGTGTGTCTCCGAAGCTCTCCGGGAGCTACGAAAGACTTATCACACTGCGTGCAGCTGTACGGTTTTTCCCCCGTGTGAGTTCGCATGTGCGTCGTAAGCGTCCACTGCTGTGCAAATGTCTTCCCACAGTCAGAGCAGTGGTAGGGGGTAATGCCGGTATGGAGACGCTCGTGTCTCACTAGAGTACCGGACAAGGCAAACCGTTTGTCACAGAAAGAGCACTGGTAGGGCCTCTCTCCAGTGTGAGTCCTCTGATGATCTCTCAGTTCGGCTGCCGAGTTACAGCTCTTTTCACAGTCCGAACACGGAAACTTCTTCCTCGTAAAGCCGGCAACAACCTCCGAGTGCATGGCCTCTAAGTGTGTTTTCAGGTGCCAGTGACGTGAAAAGCTCTTCAGGCAGATGGAGCAGTGGTACGGCCTCTCGCCGGTGTGTGTCCGCCGGTGAAGCCTGAGCTCCCCCTGACTGGCAAATCGTTTCTCACAGAAAGTGCATGGGAAAGGCTTCTCCCCAGTGTGGACCCTTTCATGGATCATGAGAAGCCCCTTCTCTGGAAATCTCTTCTCACACATGGAGCAGGGGAAAGGCCTCTCTCCTGAGTGAGTGCGTAGGTGGCGCTGGAGCTTAGAGGCGTAAGGGAAGTCTTTGCCACACACTGAGCAGCTGTGAAGAGACGGTGGCTTTTCATTCTCAGTCTGGTCAAACGTCTTTGAGGGAGGCTCTGCTATTCCGATACCATGGACGGCGCTCTCTCCTGTGTGAACACAAAGACAACATTTTATTGATGAAAACGAAGAGAAGAAACCTTTTTAAAACAAATTCCTTACCACAGCCGTGTAACAGAGTCACATATGAGTCAGTGCAAAAATGCTTTTCTGCCATAACACAATCAAACTTCTCACGGATATACAAATATACAGGTACACAGATTTTAAATTGGAAAAAAGAAAAAGAGCACTCATATTGAGACATGGTATTGGCCAATACGATATTTAGGTAACTGAGCTTGTATCAAGAGAGAAAAAAAGTAAGACCGCTGTTATCTCTAGTCTTAATAATTAATTCAATATGTGGTGAGACATGGTGCATTCAAGTACTGCCACACACTCACAGTGTAATCTGATACAGGATTGTCAGCCGTTTTAGCTGGGAATGCCTGGAGATGGTTCTGGATGTTTATGCTGACTCTGTAGTTTCATATGATTAATACTACACTAAACAGGCAGCACACAGTAGATTGTCTTGTTTACAGCATGTGAACTTTGTGTTTAAAGCACACTTGCCTTTAGTCTACCTTCACTTACTATGAAGAATAGCTCCTGAAAATATTCAATCATGGGTGTCAAATGTTTGGCAAGTAGTAGTGCATCTTGTAACTGCACATATTGGTTCATCCATGACTTACATAACAGCCAAGGGACAAGTGACATTAATAAGGAGCCTTAATAACAAGCCCATGGGACCTGGGTCTCCACACCAGTCAATCAGTCTGAACTGAAACATCTTCACGTATCTACGAGCAAGTCCAGTCGCCCTCAATTCAACCATTCTTAGATCTCTTTCTCAAATTAAATCGAAGGCAACTGGACTTGTATTTGTCTGTGGAAGACGTTTCGCCTCTTATCCAAGCGGCTTCATCAGTTCTTATGTATTGGTCTCTCTAGTCCGCACTAGTCTGACCAAGAAAGTGGAGTAGGACCCAGGTATTTAACCTCTTGTGGGTGGGTCCACCAAAGTACCTGTGAAAGTACTGGTAGCATTCTTAGATCTGTATTTTATTGTAGCGTATCATAGAAGGTTATATTGAAAGGTATTTCTTATACTGTATGTTGTTCATGTCATTTCCATACACAGAAATGCGACCACAAACTACAAAAACATACAAAGTCTACAACTCAAAAATATGAATTTGCACTATGTTAGAATTCATTACACGACTGTTGTATTGGACTCCATTACAATGAACAGGGGACTCTATTTTCCCTTTCGTTCAGTGCATTGTACACTTTGCTGTTTTTTATTTACTCACCGAGATCCGAGAAATCAACTTCCTCCCCATCAGAGTTGATCAGACCTCCTATTTCTTGCTGCTCTTCCTCAGCGAGGAGCACAGCTGGTCCAAAGTCGTCTGGGTTTTCAGACCCCATCTCTCAAATATACAACCTTGTAGAGGTAAACAACCATGAGTCAGTAAACAGACATTCAATAAGAAATTCATAGCAAGTGACTGAATATATATGAGAACACATGGCCAAAAGCTTCCCAGCTGTGGCAGACGAGTGGGCATCCACTGCTGTTGTGGACTTGGACCATTAGTACATTATAGTGCTAACACTAATCTCACATTGGCCGGTTGTCCTGTTTTGCATTTATGAAGTTACGGCTGAACACTTCTTCGAAATATTATTATCAGAAACACAATATGACCAAGTTTAATATCCAAATTGCAGGAGCTGCAATTTTTTATGATGAAGGTAAAATGTGTCACAAAATGCCACTATAAATAAAGCATTGTGGTGCTACAGATTTGCCCCAGCTTACAAATCATATTATGCAGATGTAAGGGGACATGCTTGTTTGGTACAGACCCCTGCAAAAATCATATCATTTTTTTTTTTTTTTTTTTTTGGTGAATATGACATTTTATAATTCCCACTAAAATCTTGACTCATACCACAAAGGCAATCTCTGTCAAAATAATCCCAATATGATTTTTTTGCAAATCGTTTAGCCCTATGCAGCAAGAAATAATAACTGTCTTAGTACTACACTACTAGGATGTACAAAATTCATTTAACTGCTTTTACCAGCACTACAATTTTGTGCTAAAAGGTCTGTGGTCTGAACAACAGTGGTCTGGCTTGTAGATTTACAAAGATTTTAATCAAACCAAATGATTCAATCAGGATTTTCACAGTCGTTTCAGTTTTAATATTCTTATTTTGTTTCATAGCTCCTGAGAGGATTGTCAGAAAGGCTCATTAAAAACAGCAAAGAAGGGACATTAATTAAAAGACTTTAATATAATGGAACCAATCACACTTCCACAAGAACTAAGTAAGTCAGGAGACAACTGTTATTTGCAATATTTACAAACATACAGTGTGTTATATGATAAGTATGTCAATCATAGTCCTTTTATAGATGGACTGTTATATACAGACTTTGTATTTTAATAAACTATTTCAAATAAATCAAGCATTAAACAAACCTGCCTTGATCTGACAGAGAGAGACAACAATTTCACTCTCCTTTATTTGTCCGTATCTCCCAGATATCATTTTTAAGGTTCTAGTAATTAGGATTAGAATCTAATCAGAATTATTTTGGTCATAAAACTAGCAATTTCAATCCATCATTTTGGGCTTTGGTAAATTATAGTAGTATTATCACTATCAATCAAGAAAATAAACCTCAGATTAAGCCATAATGATAATTGTTATTTGCAGCTGTAGTGTGATTTATCTCGTGTGTTTGGGACCAGTCAGGAAAATAATCCCAAGGATTCATTCAGCGATTTTTTTAATTATTATTTCATTCTTGCTCATATTTTCAGCCTCCAGCTGCAAATCTCTATGGGGGGGGGGTTATTCTTGTCACTTGTCCCCTTGTGCAGAATAGGGGGGTGGGGGGGTCAGCTACACAACAGTGCTTCCACCCTGGAGCACATCCATTGTCCTGCTCAAGGACACTTCAGCAGGGCGGATGCTTTGTTGTGACAGGGGCTTGAACCTGGCTGGGCCTTTAAAGCTGAAGGATAGTCCACCTTAAAAGGGAGTTGTCTTTCCAATTTAGACACACAACTAACAACTACTCAAGGGCAGCATTTATTATTATGAAATTATGTTGC
Organism: Seriola lalandi dorsalis; assembly: GCF_002814215.2. Lineage (NCBI taxonomy): Eukaryota > Metazoa > Chordata > Actinopteri > Carangiformes > Carangidae > Seriola > Seriola lalandi. The sequence continues at coordinate 236,200 of NW_019524877.1, forward strand.
GGTGTGTACTGTCAAAATAATTTCATGTGCTTTCAGGTGGTTTAAATGTGAGTGAAACCCCTTTGCCGTCCATCTGCACTGAGCAGTCCTGCTAGCTCAATAGCGTTAGCTAAGAGGACTAATTTTTGCTCCATGCATTTAAGTCTAATTATTTGTAATTTAAGTTTGTCAGCAGCCTAACTAGCTAACCTGTTGGTAACCATGGTGTATTAATAAAAGCACTTGCATCAGGAGCACACGCAGTCCGCAGCAGACATCAGTATATGACCTCTGAATGAGTCTCAGGCGTGCTGTGACCAGTGCTCTGGTCAACGGCCACCTCAGTGAAAGTGTTATTAGCCAGCTAGCCACAGACATGGCGTTCACCAGCTCTGATTATCTTAGCAATTAGCTAACGATCAACTCCCCTAAGCTACCGCAACAAATATAGAACAACAGCACCGATACAATCACCCTCGAGTCCGACGTGAAATGAATAATTCTGCTTCAAATTTCACCTTCGCTCGTACAACACTCGCTAACTTAGCTAGCTAACAACAGACAATAGACATTTTGACCAACCTCAGCATAGATTTTTCCCTCAGGTAATAAGAAGTCGCTCGATAGAAGTTTATTGAAAAGACTTGGCAGTGTTTCTACTTCTCTCTCATTTTCAGTCTCAACGTGCTCAGCCAGCGTATCTAATTAATGTCAACCAACTTATGAGTTAAGTTAAATGATCGTTTGGATCTGATGATAACCTTTCTAGCTTTAGCTGCTAGCAACTTACAGTAACATCGGAACTTCCGGTTGGCTTTTAAACCACAATAAAAGCCCCGCTAATATAAAGTCTAGCACTGAAGTTTTATTTTCTACAGGGCACAGACATCAAATGAATAATGCTCACGTAAATTACTCTACATTACTCGCTCGTTTAATATACAAATACACGAGGATATCATGTATTAACGTCAACTATAATTCAACAAAATTATAACGTATGCTCATCAATAATCAAAGAATAACCACTTGATTATTATGTTTGTACGTGAACTTACTCCATAGCAGCTGCACTTTTGTTAAAGTAGAAGTAGCAATAACAGTGTAAAAATACAAAATCCTATTTCAGTATCAGCATATGGATATGTAAAGTACCAAAAGTAAAAATACGGTATTCATTATGGAGAATGGCCCAGTATAATAAACAGTAAATAATACTTTTTTGGAGTTACTGATGCATTTGTTTAAGTCTGTCTTTAATGTTGCAGCTGGTAAAGCTAATTCCAACTACTTTATATACTGCTTGGTAGTTTAATCTATAATAAAATATCATAATTTATTATTCGATTTCTATACTTAATAATCTGAATATGCAAATGAACTATTAACTTAAGATATCACATAAGTGTAGTTGAGTAGAAAGTATACATTAGCACAAAATGGAAATACTCAAGTACAGTAGTTGAGTAAATGGACTTAATCACATTCCACTATAGTCCTTGGGTCAAGCACAGTAAAAGAAGCAGGAAAGTTCAAAATATTTTATTTTTTTCATGATGCTGGATGCCTCCCTCTGAAGATTTATCAGGCACGTTGGACTGGTATGATACTGGGCAGAAACTATGGGCAGAACACACTGGGGTATGACTCAGGAGGGGCGGTGGTGCACATGATCAGGAGAAAAATGTGGCAATTACAAAATACCTTTTCACAGCAATAACTGAGTTGACAGAATGACCTGGCAGAAAACGTTTGGGAACTGTAAAGGCAATCGGAACCACAAAAACTTGCCAGTGAGGGATGGCGTGGAGCCCTTTCCAACGCGTGAAGCAGTTGACAGTAGAGGTCTTCAGTTCATTTGAAAACGTTTATTTTGAAAATGCAGCAGGGTGTTATGAAGCATAAACAAAGGCCGGGTGTTAATTGTAAATTAAACAACTAACTTGCGGTAGGAAAATAAACCGAAATAAACTCATAACAACTGAAAACAAACAACCGCCCGCACGGTTGAAAAACTGTGTGGCTTCTGCCTGATTACCAACCCCTCTCCACCTGTGCCCCAGTGACACCCTCAAGTGAACTTCCTGTTGCCTGCTATTGGCTGGACCCCTCCTATGCCCAGGTTGTGAGTTGTCATGGTAACACAACAATAATATAGCACCTTCATAATATAAATACATTGCAATAAAAAACATCATATTGGCTACAACAGGAACCATCAGACCAAATGCTTTAGATACTAAAATGAGTCCCAACAATGAAACAGGTAACACCAACACTCTGATCCTGCTGCACAACCATACAAAAATAAAAATCCAATGCATAGAGTATCTTATATTCATGTATTAAGATACAAAAATAAAAGTTCTGACTAAAACAACAACTGTATATTAAGTAATTAGATGCTGCCTGTAAAATATACTTAAAGTATAACATTTTAAACTGTGGAGTCAAATTATTAGAGTATAAGTCTGGTCCTGGTTTAGGTGAATCACAAAGAAAAACACAAAGAAAAACAAATAAAACTAACAATAACTCACAATATGGTGATTTATTACTACTTCACTGTTATCCAATACAAATAACAATAGAGCAGACTGTACACCACATACTGTAATATTACATATGGTTCCTACCATACTGCTTGACGAATTAAATCAGTTATTTGAAAGATGTTTAACTTCACATGATAACAGATGGGTAAACTGTAATATATTTACTATTTCCTTGTATGTCCATTCAGATTACCCAGATGACATTATTGATTATTTACCACTAACAGCTGCTGTTTTGGTCTCCCCAGAGGTTTTGTTGGCGGTTTTGGCTTCTTGTTGTGAATCTTCAAATGCGCTTGATAACCTTGAGAGTAATAAAAGCACTTGCCACATTTCTCACAGGTATACGGTTTCTCTCCGGTGTGAACTCGCAGGTGAACTTTCAGACAACCTGCTTTGGAGTAACTTTTACCACAGATAGAGCAAAGATGAGGTCGCTCTCCAGTGTGAGTTTGAAGGTGCATGCTGAGGTGGGAGGACTGTGAAAATGCCCTCCCACACTGCTCACAATGGAAATTCTTCTCTCCAGTGTGTGTCAACTCGTGCGTTTTTAGCGAACTTGCTGTGATGCAGCTCTTCCCGCACTCTGAACAGAGGAAAGGTGACTCTCCAGAATGAATGCGCTTATGCAGTCTAAAATAATATTCATTTTTGAATGTCTTGGCACAGTCAGAACACGCGTAAGGCTTTTTGTGACTCTCTCTGTGTTCTTCCAGCTGTTGTTTCTGAGGGAAGTCCATTCCACACTCTCCACACACATGAACTGTCACAGGAGATTCCTCAGGACGACTCGTTTCTTGAACTAATGTCCAATTTGGTAACTCTCCTGTGAGAAAAACAAACACATCTGTAGTCATGTATTGTTGGACAGTTCTGCACAGTGAAGACACAGTCACACCAGCTTTTAAAACAGAAAAACAAAAGTATGTATGTATGGGTGGAGTAAAAGTTATAGTGCAAGACAACACTTTTGAGCATAAAATACAGTAGTAGAAACACAAGATTAAATCTACATAACATATCTTTCACTAAATCAGGGAAAAAAATTAAGCTAAAAGTTTTTATTGAGGTAAAGTTAAGAATATTTTACTAAAAAACACATGACCACAAGCATATGCATCAAAAAGAAAAAGCTGTCACTTTGTTACTTCTGACCTTTGTGAACTTTCATGTGTGTTTTCAGGTTTCCACTCTGGGTGAATCCTCTTGCACATATGAAGCACTTAAATGGTCTTTTTCCTGAGTGAATCACAAGGTGTCGCTTCAGAGCGGAGTTGTGACAGAAAACTTTTCCACAGGTTGGACAGTCGTACTTCTTCGTTGGTCTGCGTGGCACTTGGTTCTGTTTTGGCTCTGCAGACACCTTTTCCTGAGGCTGTTTATCAGAGCTAGGTTCATCCACAGGTTCTGGCCTTCTTGGAGCTTCTCCTAAAGAAAAAAAAAATCACAATGAGTCTGATGTGATGCTTTTATTAATTCTGTGATTTCTAAATCAAACTGCGCATCTCTGGTGGCTTCTGTCCAGGGACTATAACTAACTCACCCTTAGGCGCTGGGCTGTGGTCCTGGCCTTGGGTTGCTGGTGTCTGTTCTTCATACTCAATTTCCTCTCTAGCCCTCTTGCTCAGATGCATTTTCTTTGATGTGGAGTTACGTGGGTGATGTGAGCCGAGACCCAGCTCTGAGGGTGGTGCTACAGAGGCAGTCCCAGAAGGCCAGGGGGGCTGCTCTGCTGGACAGCCCTCCTCAAAGTGCTCCTTTTATTGAATAAATAAAACCTGGTCTTGATATGGGAGGTGTTGTTGATGCTGTCATCTTTTAATTATACCTAAACATACCTAAACTCAAGAAAACAGTGCACAAGGATAAGTGACACATGCTCATCTGTTTCTGTATATACTATTGGAGTTCCAGACAGGTCGGACCAATTCTATTTAGCATATACGTTAATGATCTGCCCTTGACTTGCTCAGAGGTCCACATCCAACAGATAACACAGTTAATGACAGCACTCTCCACCACCATCACAATAACACCATATGAGGCAATATCTTTTGGAAGAATGGTGTCCATCCCTAAAGTAGACCTGTCCGTCTAAAAACACTGATCCTGTAGACTAGGGGTCAACCAATATGTTTTTATCAGGGCCACAATCGATTATTAGTATTTAAGATGTCAGACAAGCAATATTTGGAACAGATACATTTGCATCGTGGGAGTCAAAATTAAGAATAACACAAACTCCAACACAAAACTACTGCATAAAGTCTATGGACACCAACTGTGGTGTCCAGGTGCTTTTATTATTTTGACCACCACAATCATATAAATGAAGGTAGGCTAAATATGAGAAACACCTCCCATATAATGCAATACAGCTCAAGGCCACCACACACTACATCTTCCAAAATGATCATACAGTTGAATCAACAACTCTCTAAAACAATTTTAATAACATCTAAACAGTATAACCTTCATGAAAAGAGGATTTATTGCAGGACTGCACTAATTTTAGTTAGGTGTACATAATAAACTGCAAACCGAGTGTTTGCAAGAGATAATTGTAATTATTTATTATCTAATTTCTTTTAAGTAGTGAGTGAGTTCACCTGCTAACGTGTATCGTCTCATTTCCAGTTGCAGGGGAGATTCTGTGTCACTGGTAGCAATTGTTGCTGCTCTGTCTCCACCCAGCTAATTTTGCTATATGTGTTTATCACCATAGCAACCAAACACCCGCCATACATTTACCCTTACACCGGTTCTGTTCAGGCACCCATAGCTCTCTTCTTTCAGTCACTTTCTTGCTAACTCCACAGTTGTTTTCAAGCTATTCAGATCTGCTAGTAACTTTAGCTTAGCAGCTAGCGATATGGCTTCTCGCTCTCTCTCCCTCCATCTCCTGTTCTCTCTTGCCGGATCAACAAATGAACTTGTTCATAAGACTGTGGTGTTTTTTTACAAGTTCAGCGTGGAGGATTATGATGTTTATTGTAACTTTGGCAATATCCGCTGCCTTACCTTCTACACACAGCTCCGCTCGCTCACCCGAGTTGCTCCAGCCTGCATTTGTGTTCCTCTGTACCCGCGGTGTGTGTATACAGTAGCCTTCAGTGTCGATAGGCTACTACTAGTGACGTGTAACCAAGGTAACGCCTCGCTCGTGCGGACACACGCGGGATGCGATCGAACACAACAAAACGAAGGGTTAACATGGCAGCATTACCCCCCCCCCCCTTCCAGTACCACGGATAGCGCCATTCAGCCAGGCCAAAACAATAACTTAGAAACTAATATGAAAATGATCTCAAGATGCAATGTCTTCGAGACCCATATGTGGTAAGAACTCTGCTTTTGATCCAACGATTATAAGGGGGAGGGAGGCATTAAATATTAACTATCTCTCCAACTAATTTAAAAGAAGATATATATTTGGACGGACAACTGAAGGTTGTTCTTAGCTAAGCTCAGCTGTTATTTACAGTTCAGTTTTTCTTTAAAAAGGACCTGATGTCTTAATTCACTTTTTTCTCATTTTTTCGCTTCACAAATTAGTGACCACTTAACCACTGAAATATAAACATAATATAAACTGATGTTAATTTCGTCCAGTGAGGACGTTTTCAATTCTGTGATATCTGAAACCATTAAACTATAAATACTTTCATCAACTCTCCTACTGCTCCTGCAGCTGGTCAACAATGTGTAATGCAGTTTGAAGATGGGGGTTGCCAGATCAAAGTCCAGTATCCCCCATATTCATCATAATATTTCACCCTTTATCATTATAACCAATATTTGCACTGATAGCTGCTGCATAGATATTACAGGTAACACAGAGGGGAGTTAAAATAACAAGATTGTTTGAGATGGGTAAATATATTGGTGGGGACAATTCAGCAGCACGTGGATATTGGTAAGATGTCCCTACTGTCCAAACCCAAATCTTCACACAGTGGTCTGGACCAGTTGCTTGATGATCCTTTATGTGGTCTGTGGTGTATGATTTGTGGTGTTTGTCTCCACAACAAAGACAATGCATTAACAGCTAACAAGAGTGTACCCGACGGTCAAAGGAGAGAGAAAAGAGAAGAGCCACTGAGCAACTGGTCGAGGCCACAAGGACCTTAGTGGTAGTAACCAGTGATCCCTGTCTGCCGCCATGGTCAGTAGTGAGACCGGACAGGCCGCTGCATTGGCTACAACCTTCTCTCCAAAGTAGTGCATTTTTAAATTAATTAAATTCATTGACAACCGAAAATAACGTTTCCAATAATCATAAAAATGCTGAACATTGGATAACATAATCAGCAAGGCCCATAATTGGTCGACCCCTAATATAATATATATATATATATATATATATATATATATATATATATATATATATATAT
>NW_019524877.1:243147-338445 GCF_002814215.2 Seriola lalandi dorsalis
AGCAACTGGTCGAGGCCACAAGGACCTTAGTGGTAGTAACCAGTGATCCCTGTCTGCCGCCATGGTCAGTAGTGAGACCGGACAGGCCGCTGCATTGGCTACAACCTTCTCTCCAAAGTAGTGCATTTTTAAATTAATTAAATTCATTGACAACCGAAAATAACGTTTATATATATATATATATATATATACACAATTATCACACAATGTGAGGCACAGTCAAACTTGACAATGCAGATGTTTGGTACCATGGAGGTACGCTGATTTATGGCACCACCTAGTGACATAATACATTTAAGTGAGATCAAGATATATCAGATGGTTGTTTGCTTGAGATGTCAAGGTAACAAAGATGGGGGTGATTTTGGCAACACTTACCACCGTGCCCCTGAGGAGGGCACTGAAACTACTGCTCCCTCCTGCTGGGCCACAGTAAGCCCCCTGCCCCTCTGCTGCTCTCCAGTTAGATGTGTTGGGGTTTTGGTCCAAAGAGCTCATTGTTGTGTAATGACGAAAGTTCCCCACGGATGTCTGAAAAATATAAAGTAACAATGAATGTGATGTCTGTGAACAGGCAGTGAGTTCATCTTAACGACTACAAGATGCAATTTCTCTGACCTGGTTGTCGTTCTCTGCAGCATGAGTGTCCCTGTGCCCGAGCTGATGATGAGGCCTGTTTCCTGTTTCGACAAATGAAATATTATAAATATCATGAAAGATTAGAGCCACTAGTTAGGTTACACAACAAATAGTTTATATTTTAGTGATTAGCTTAAAGAGTCTGACATAAAACTTACACAGATTATCTCAAGTGATGTTTAAAATACACACCACACTAGCCCTGAAATTAAAATGTAATTTCTATTTCTTTTTTTAAAATTTACACATTTTAGATTCACAATTTAACTAAACACACTTTACATTTAATTTGTTTGCAAGCTAATACTGTATATAAGCACATGATCATGGAGGGAGGGCTCTGATTTAGAAAGGTAAGTCTGTTAATCAACACACCTACCAAGGTCAGGAGGCTCCCGGTTCAGGTCCTCTCCATCTGAATCAGGCAGAGCACTTTGTGAGATCTTCTTGGGCCTCTTTGACTTCCTGGGACTCCCCAGCTGTCTGGGTCTGCCGAGCCGCCTGGTGGGTCCTATGGGTTTGGCATTGTGAGTTTTCTTATGGTTGTTGAAGCCTTGCCTGTAGTAGAAACTCTTCCCACACTCGTCACACTGGTACGGCTTCTCTCCTGTATGAACTCTGAGGTGAACTTTAAGCTCTTCAGCCCTGACGTAACGTTTCCCGCAGATGGAGCAGAGATGTGGTCTCTCTCCAGAATGAGTCACGCCGTGTGCTCTCAGAGTAGATTCCTGCTTGAACCTTTTTCCACATATAATGCAGGGGAATGGTTTCTCTCCTGTGTGATCGCGCATGTGGTTCTCTAATCCTTTTGAGGTCTGGAAACCTTTATCACACCGGGAACACTGATAGGTCTTCAGACCCTCGTGCCCAGCTTCATGTTCTTTTAATTTCTGGAGATGCGTGAATCTCTTGCCGCACTGTGTGCAACAAAATGGTTTCTTTGATTCATGGACATGCCTCACATGTTCTTCTAACAGTTGTTTATCGGAAAATTGTGTCCAACAGAAGTTACAGAAGCAGATTTCCACAGATGACTGAGCCTCTTCAGGTCCAAGGGGACTTTCCTGTGATGCTGGTGTGTTGCTGAATTTCCCTGTCGGAGAAAAAAGAAAATTAAGTTAATAAATCCTTAAAGCTGGAATTATCAATGTTTTTAGATTAACAGTTGATCAAATTACCATGTGTAATTCACAGGTGGTCGCCTAAAGTGATGAACCCTCAGAGAGTTATCACGCCACTCTGCAGTTCCCCTCAGCTCTACAGAGGATATTAGCATCTCTCAGCCAATTGTTACGGTTTTACAGCTCACAACTTTACTGCTTTGGTTCACTCTTGATACTTTCATCAGGTTTACTGGAGATCAAGGTCTCATCAGGTATTCAGCAACAAAAAAAAGAAGCTCAGATAAACAGATAAACACTGCCTGCCCAGCACTAAATAAAAGACAAAGTTAGCAAATAGCTTGTGAATATAGTGGAGCATTAAGTGGCTAAATATTATTTGGTAGGCGTTGGTAGAGACAAAAAAACGAATATAAAAGGAGAGTTATAAAAGTGCCAGGTGGCCATAAACATGATTCAAAATAAATGCTAATGTTGCTCTGTGTTTGCTATGTATTTATTGTTAGCTAGCTTGCTGCAGATTAAGCTTTTTGCGCTGCCACCCCCACCCCCAAAAAAGGAGAATATACAATAACAATAATAAAAACAATTAATACAGCTTAAAAAATAAATCCTTATGTACTTGGTAGATATTTTCTTTTTATCTGAGCTTCATTCCTTGGGAAAGTAGAAAATTCTTCATGTACAGATATTTCCAATATAAAGTTTGAGTTCAACTATGTCATAAACAGACACGAGAACTGCCAAGTACAAATAATGTGGAGCTCAGTGTTCTCACCTTTATGAACCTTCTGGTGTGTCTTGAGATTTCCAATCTGTGTGAAACCTCTACCACACAAAGTGCACTTGTACGGTTTCTTTCCTGAGTGAATAATGAGGTGCCTTTTCAGCGAGGCACTGGTAGGGAACTGCTTCCCACATGTTGAACAGATATACGTCTTTGGTGCTCTGCGCTCTTCGTCACGTTCCAGAGCCGCTGTTGGTCCTGGATGGTAAATCCTCCGGTGAACTATCAAGCTTCGGTTGGCTCTAAATGTCTCTCCACAGTCGCAGCACTCATGAAGCGGGTGTTTGCCATGTTTCTCTCTCAGATGGCGGCCCCTGGCGAACACGCTCTGGAAGTCCTTACTGCATTCTGTGCAGCTGAACAGCTCCTCAGCCGCCGTTTTCTTTCCACGTTTCCTGGGTGTTGTGTTCACAGATCGGTTAGTTCCGGGTTTGCTTGGCGTGGCTGTGTGCAGATCAACAGGTGATGTGACATCAGGAGCCTTACCTGCATGGATGGAACAAAGAAACTGGTAGGTGCACAAATCAGTAACACAGAAACTGTCACTCCGTCTTAAAAGTTTGGAGCAAATTGATAAACAGTTTGAGAAATTAAGAAAAATTAATGGACAGTTTCAGCTGACAACTATTTATTCTTGTCTTATATTCGCCTTTACCTCTTGGGTCTTGACACCTACATGTTCGTGGGGTGAGGTATTAAGATAAGACACTGTGTTACAGCAGCAAAGTGGACAGAACAAAAAACAAAATGACAATATCAAATACTAAAAATGTAAAAAGGATAAATAATAGATAATAATAATAATAATAATAATAATAATATAGTATGTACAAATAGTAGCATTAATATATTGTCTTTTTATTTTAACTTTGGCCATTCTTGTCATTAAAGGGTAAATTCACCCAAATAACAGAAATACACATTTTCTTGTTTACTACTTGTGATATTTAGCCCTGCCTTTAATTTTGGTTTTATTTGCTGAGACTTCAACCTCTGTGGTTTCTGCCTTCATCGCAACACAATGGAGATTATCTCTGATGCTCACAACATTGAGAAATTACATTTCAAAATGTATAGCAATTTATTCCAGCAACAGTGACCCTGTTAATCTGGATGATCCAGAGACCTTGTCGTTCTCAGTGGGACTACTTGCTTCCAAAGAGATTGTCTTATGGTTAATTGTAAACTGCTCCTGGGTTTTTCTAATAAATCACATTTTTTACAGCTTTGATCAATACAAACCAAATTACAGTACATTCACCTGTTTGGCTCAATGAGTGAGAAAATATGATTTCCTTATAATCAGAATCACTAGTTATTATTTTAACAGATCTGAAAATATTTATAGTCACATCACTCTCTGATTTTCAGGTCGGATACTAAGACTCCACATTATCTTTTCTACAACTGAATCAACTTACCAGCAGAATTCCTCTCCAGATGTGATGTGTCTGAGCCGATCGGAGCCAGGTGTTCCTTCAGTCCTTCATCGCGAGAGAATCTCTTGTCACACTCTGGGCGGGTGAAAAGTTTTTCTTTGGTGTGGATTAAAAGGTGTCTCTTCAGTCTGTTCGGGAAATTAAAGCCTTTCCCACACTGTGAGCATTCATGAGGTTTGGTTTCAGTGTGAGTCCTCTGGTGTCGCTGTAGAGCTCTGCTGCTCGGGAATTTCTTACCACACGTAACGCAGAAGCAAGACCGGCTCATGCTTCTGTCCAGTTGTTGATCATCAGTGTGGCGCACATCATGAGCGTCTCCTACAATACAACATGGAGACATTCACCTGTTAAGAGAGAAAAGACAGTTTATTAAGTCAAAAAGCAAAACTATTTCCACTTACTAGAGTTGGCAGGATCCCATTCTAACTCTTCTCCTTCTGAGTTGATCAAACCACCGACTGTCTCTTCTTCCTCTCGCACCTTCGTCATGACGGTGGTGTGTTTTCATATGAGAGTTGACACGTCATCAGAGAAAAGTTCATAACACTCACTTAGTGTGGCTTCATAGGTGAAGAATCAGTCTGCTATGCTCTGATCTCCATGCAAAGGATTACGACCACAGTCGCATCAATTGCTGTGAGGACTGATGTTGTCATTTTTGGGCTGGTTTCCATCAGCATATGTTACATTACTGGCAAGGCTGTGCTGCTCATGGCCGGACTCAGGTCAGATGTGGTTTCACACTGACAGGGGGGGGGGGGGGGGGGGCAGCTTGGCGAGGGTGTTTACAGGATGATTCCTAAACAAGAGATAGTAAAATAAAGTAAATAAAAAGGGCAACTTATACTTAATTGTTAGTCGACAGATTTGTTTCGCTTTTTGGAAGCAAAGTCACACTTTTTAAATGTTCCTCATAGATGACCATAAAGTTGTAAAAGAGAATCTCACACCTAAAATTTCTTCTTTTGTCTCTATTTATATTACATTTCTAATGATCTAGTAATAAGTATTAGAATACCAAACTTAATGTCTGGAGAGTAGTGCTGAAACAGTTGGGCCATTTTCCAAATAAAGGTTGTGAAATAAGTTGTGAAACTAATTCTCAGGCACCAGCTTGTCAAAAGGCAGGATATGCTGCTTCATATGTAGTTAAATGAATAACTTTAGGTTGTGACATGTGCAAAGCTGTGGCTGGCATATTTTACTATTTACTAATTAATCAAGAAATTAATTGTGAGATTAATCAATCCTGAAATTTCTTTTTATAGATCTCCACACATTTTCCACAAAGATGCCATGATACAGTGAAATAATATACTATAATAATATATGATCATAAATTCAGCAACGAGCACGTGATGTGAACGTAACTGTGCTGCATCACATCATTTCTAAAATTACAATTATATCTCAATGAAATTGTTTTTATTTGTTTTAATGACACACTCCTGCTGAGCCAGTAAACCAGACAACCGGATGACGTATTTCAAAGTCTCTTCTCTGCACTGACACGCCTCTGCTCAGCTGCTTTCGTAGTAAACAAACCTGAGAAGTTAACACGCTGCTACTCGGACACACACACTTTGCTATTGGTCGGCTAGCTAACGGCTAGCTAGCATGTTGCACTAACTCGACTTTTACGGGCAAATTAACAAAACTCACCTCCCTCGCGGTGGATAAAAATCACCACGTTAGCTTCAACTCACGTCCCCGAGTGTCAGCATCACCACAGTGCACGTGTGGAAAGGTCGTTCACGTCTTTGCACAAGCTGAGGTAACAGTTAGCATGTAGCGCCATAAGAGTGGGAGGCGAGCTGGGTTCGGGTTGCCAGGTTGGAGGGCACAAATAAGTAATTCAAGCTGTCAATTAGTGTCCATAACAGCTGTTTGCTAACAAAGATAAGAGAAGATGGGCAAACATTACAGATGTGATGGGGATGAATCCTTCTGCATTGCTTTTACTTTCTTTTATACCTGACATCAGATCGTAGAGATTAAATTTCAATTTGAATTGATAACATCGGTCATCCACCACTGTGGTCCAGACTGAAGACTTCCTTTAGAGCCACAATGGAGTTCACATTTGTTGTTCAGAGTTAAAATATCTTGACAACTGTTGATTGGATTGCAATTAAATTTGCTGTAGATATTAAAGGTCCCTTTGGTGGAACCTTTTGACTTTTCCTCTAGTGTGACCAGCAAGTCACTCTCTGTGGTCAGTTTGGTTTATAAGATGATTATAGTAAGACTTATACCCCTCAAATTTCATGAAGTGAGGATAAATTATTTCAAATGTAAAATAAAATAAAATAAAAATCCAGACATGTTTCTGAAAAACCTCTGTATTTCATGGATTTTAAAATAACAAGGATATTGTGCATAATTTTTTTAACATTAAGTATTAGTATTTGGCATGCAGGATACAAAGGCACTCAAATTGTACAGATGGGCTACTAGAGTAAACATTAAAACATGATTACAAAACAAGAATACAGGAAAGACAACACAGTAAGCTTCCAAATTATTCTTGGCATTCCACGCCGACTCTGTAGCGCAAATTTTCAGACACAGTAATCGTCTATGCTGTAGGTGGGAGGAATGGAAGGAAGAAGAGCAGGGAAGAAGCGCATTTTACTGCAATATTTTCAAACGCAGTTAACAACAAAAAAAAAAAGAAAAAAAAAAGAAAAGCATCATTAGAGCAACTGTTAAATGTCCAGCCTGGCCTGTTGCTTCGGTCGACCGAGCTGTCTGGTTGGCCCGATGCGTCTTCCAGCATGTGTGCGCTGATGCTGCCGCAGACCCTGGCGGTAAATGAAGCTCTTCCCGCATTCTCCACACTCGTACGGTCTCTCTCCAGTGTGAAGCCTGTGGTGCACCTTCAGTTCCTCGGCTCTAGAGTAGCCTTTCCCACAGATGCTACAAATGAAAGGTCTGTCTTTAATGTGGGTCTGGTAATGTGCTGTTAGGTACGAGTTTATCCGAAACGTCTTCCCACAGATGGAACATGCGAACGGCCTTTCCTCCGAGTGCTGCATCTCGTGCAGCTTGAGCGATGAGGCCGTGTGGAAACCTCTGCCGCACTGGGAGCAGAGGAACGGTCTCTCTCCGGTATGGATGCGCTGGTGGACTTGTATGTAGCTCTCATTGATGAACTTCTTGCCGCAGTCGGGACATGAGTAGGGCTTCTCCTTGATGTGGGTTTTCATGTGCTCTTCCAGCTTTTCTTTTTCACTGAACTGAGTGCCACAGCGGCGGCAGAAGAGAAGCTGTGATGTGCTGTGCTCGGCTGTGTCTGACTCAGGAGCTGTCTGTGTGTGTGTAGTAATGTGGTGTGCTTGTAGAGCAGACTGACTATCACAGTCTTTCCCGCATTCCAGGCAACGGAGGGATGATCTGATCCTGGACTCCCCCGGCAGAGACTTCAAGTATTCTGAGAGTTCTGACGCTATGGGATTCACCTCATCGTCAAAGTCCGCAACACCCTTACGACCTTCACAGAGATAAAGTAGAGAAAACCATGTTTAAGCCTTGGTCCTCTTCAGGAAATAACAACTTTTGCATTGTTCAGATCGTCAAACTTTACTCCACTTATGTTTTACTTTTACTTTCAAATGATGGACTTTGTGCAAAACTAAAATGTATATAAATAACATCATTATTTTAACAGATATTTACATGAATGAATACATGGGCAAAGCAGGGTTTGAGGAAGAGCGAGCTACTGCAACAATAACCCCCCTAAAACGTAGTATGTCCAGTTACAACAATCATCCTGCATCCAAAAATAGGGCTTTTTTAGATTTTAAAAGTTGCGTAAACATCTATTTTGTTGAGTTAGCCAAACTACAAGATTAACTGTTAACTTCTAAGTAAACATGCATTTCAAATCCCCAGACTTTGCTGATAAAGACCATCAGCGTGATGGTCGGTCAATAAATAAGCTAGTGCTGCTGAGAGAGTGAGCTGAGACTGCACAATAATATCCTCAACTAAGGCTGTGATGCTTTGGATTTTTTAGAACCATGGTGAAAAAGCAATGTATCCCCACAGTTTGGCAGTTTATTTATATTATATTATTATTTATGAATGTAGCCATTTGACCCACTCCCACAAACGCTTGGCTCAAACAGACAATGGTTTGAGCCAAACGGTTAATTATTATCCAGTTTCCCTGCAACAGCTCTCACCTAAGTGAACTTTGTAGTGAGTTTTGAGATTTCCCTTTTGGTTAAAACCCCGACCACAGATGGAGCAGCAGTAAGGTTTCTCTCCTGTGTGGATCAGCTCATGCCTCTCCAGTTTATAGGCATGAGGGAACTCTTTGCCACACACTGAGCAGTGGTACTCTATCTTCTCTTTGGGCTTCTTCAGGAGCTCAGGAGGTATTTCTACTGGTAGACGAACCATCTTTCTGCCAGGGCGCTTCTTCCCTGTGTGGTGGAAAGAAAACATGAAATTACAAGGTTAGGCTGGTGATTCAAAGTTCACAAAATAAGGTTGCAGAATTAATAAAATGCAGTCACATATCAACCAGATTCTCTGTTAATATTGTTAACAAAACTATTTTTTCGTTTAGATGCTAAACACTGAATGAAACTGGCACGTAACACACAAACTCAAACGCACTCCATGTTGAGCAAGGCAGTGTGTTATAGCAACAAGTTATACTTCCTCATGTATGCTCTTTCTTTAGGTGTGAGTGAGTTTTGAGGTTTTACACAAACAAAGATTAAAAAAAAGAAGAAGAAGAGAAAATGTTGCAATATGACTTTAACCATTATGAGAAATATTGAAGAAATAACATTTTGTTTATTTCCCTTTTCAAAACATGACCTGGATTTAACATTTTACTATGCCTTACATTAGCAGTTAACTCACTGGTGGAACTGAGCTGACCATGGGTAACATGGTATAAGCCGACTTAAAGAATGAAGGCAATTTAAACAAAGCCACCTTCTCTTTCCTCAGCAAAGGACATCATACTGGTTCCACAGTCTTGTGGACATTTTTATTTTCTCTTACCAGATGAAACACCTGTGTTTTCTCCTTCTCCTTCAGCACATGGTTTGGTATCTTTCCTTCTTCTGTAAGGTCGCTTTGCTGTTAGAAGAAAAAAGAAAACTGTTTATCGCATTGGTCAACAACATAAACCTGATATTAAACTCTCACATAAATGTGGGTTGGGTTTTGAGAACCAGTTAACAATTGGATTTAAATTCTTTAAGAACCAGAGATTCAGAGTCAACTAAATCAAAACCCAATCCTTCTTTTGAAACAAATTTTTTTCTATACTTACCAGCGGCACGGCGGACACTTTTTGAGTTTACTTCTTCTGATTCCACTACAGTGGGGAGATTTCTTTTTCTTCGGGTTCTCCTCGATACTATAAGAAAACAACAACGAAAAATAAACCATATAATATACAATGACATACAAAATTATTATTTCAGATTCATTCAATCTCCATACAAACCAGGAGCAACACTTACTTCCAGGCTCTGCCTCTAAGTCTTCTCCAGACAACAGTGGAGTTTCTGAAATCTTTCTTCTGCCCCTTCTCTTTACTTTGTGACATAAACAGAACGGTAGAAAATATTTCAGTGTGGAAAGCAGTTACAGTTACATTGCCGTTGAATTCTCTACATGTACTTCTTGAATCGATATTGTGACTGTTGTCTTCCAATCAGTCCACTCACCAGGATTTGCAGGAACTTCTTTCTCTGCATCTGAGACGTCCAATGATGCCACTCTTATTTCTGGAACCTTGGTCCTTCTTCTGTTTCTCTTTCCTGCAAACACCATGTGCATAAAGATAACCTGAGAACTGAGACATAACTATCATTTACAACCTGAACACTTTTTATTTTTTCTTTTGATTTCCGTTTACCACGGTACAAGGGTGCAACAGTTGTCATCTTTACTACTCTCTCTTTTTCCTCCCCTTCTTCCCTTTCTTCATCTTCTCCCACAGACACAACTTCCATGATGAGCGTTGGACTACTGCTGTCTCTCTGGTTTTGGCCTTGCAGCTGAGACTCGGACAGGCCGATACCCTGTGATCATAATAATTAAAAATCATCAGAAATATACCCCCGAAACCCTCCCTGGGCAACAGTACTTAAATCTGCAAGCAGAGCAGAGATAAATGCATTTTTATTGCAGTTACGGGGACTAATCCAAACCACTCTGTGGAGCTCTGCTACAGTGGCAGTAACGATTAATTAGTAATCTTGCCTTATTATCTACCCTGCAGTGAGACTGAAGACGCTCTCCTCTGGTGACAAAATTTTGGTTCACAAGAGAATTTTGATTATGGACATAAAGGTTAAATCTACCATTGTACAGAAGTTGTGCTGTTCCAGTAATTTTGGTCGTTCAATTTAGACAGCTGCTCTCCGTCATCCCTAAACAAAGAGCTGATTTTAGCACGCACCGGCTACAAAGACCAGAAGTAAAATTCTGGGGGACAACTATGACAATTCAGTTCACAAGTGAATCTGGTGAATTTTGGTGTGCCTTAAATCTCATTGTTTTCCAATACATTCTCATCTTGTCATTTCTACCTGTCCATTTGTCAAAAATGGAAAAGCTGCATTTCGAGTTTTGCAAATTGACTCAACTCTAAGGTCATTCTGGCAGCTGTATATATGTGATGCTGTTGAATTGTGTTATATGTAATATGCAATATAACTATATGCTATGTATGGAATCAGATGTTTCAAGAGCTTTAACTGTCAAACTGATAAATTATGTCTTGACAAATTACCTTGCTAGGCTGATGACTTCCTGTGCAATCAGAGCCTCGGTCGGGACTGTCTCCTGTAACAATCAACATAGATGTCTCAGGTTCACATCTACCTGACAGGCTGAGTTCTAGATGAAGAATTAAGTCAATGTGGTGATGAACTAAATCCATATTTTACTAATGTTACCATTTACAACCACCGATTAAACTGTGAATCTGAACATTATGCTGACAGAAAACAAAAGAACTAACAATCAGCTTTCATAAATTTAAGAAAATGTTTTGTTTTGGAAACCTATTGGGTTGCCAGTTCCCAGAATTCAAATTTTTTATCAGCTGTTACTTAAAATAATCTCTACCAAATAAACTCTAAAACTCCTGTGGGAAACTGAAACAAGAGCCGTCCCTTGAGTAAATTAATGTGAGGTGCTTGCAGAGGTCTGGGCTACTCAGTAAACATGTTGTTGTGAATAACTTACTGGCATCCCACTCAACCACCTCTCCATCAGAGTTGATTAAACCTCCAATTTCTTCATCTTGTTCCTCCTCCTCATCCTCCTCCCCCGCCTGCAATCTAACAGTCAAATGGAGTGTTTGGTCCGCTAATTTTGCAGATGCCATCTTCAGTCCATGTGACATCAGGGGCTTGAGTTCAGGAGAATCCTAAATACAGAACACAGTGTGAAAAAGTATCTGTTTTCGTCATCTTTTGGGTGTCTTCACCCACCAACTAAATCTGACAGGAAGAAGTGACACCAGATTTTGAAATTTTTCTCAAAGTACTCAGTGACGCTTTAGAAAGTTATCTGCTTCCTTGATAATCCCACTTTAGAATAAGATGCTAAAAAGTCTTTAATCAAAGTGCTCCATTACTAATACGAGGGGCAGTCAAGGCAGATGTAACAGTCACTGAGATATTAGACAGGAGAATAATATATAAAGTAGCCTACAGCAGGTGATCTTACACACTGTCAGATGTGTGTAACATCACAACAACTTAACTAAAGTGCCAAGCACCTGCTTTCTGTACATGAGTCGTTCATACCTAAGAGAAAATTCTACGCACGAGAAAAGTGATAAATGCCACGTTTTCTTAAATCGCATGCATGCAACTTAAGAACTAATCTACTTATGAGTAGTCCATGCATGAGCCCCATTGTGTCATTGCTAACATGCATTTACCATCAAAAAATGAACAAGCAAGAAACCAAAGAGTATCTTAATTTCAGTCGTTTAGCTGACCATATGAAACCATTACTAGATGACTAGAAAAACAAGTAATGAACAATGTTTGCACAATGTTATTTCATGTATTGCAACAAAGGGTATTTCTACATACTGTTTGGTAAGGTGCTGATCTTTTGGTCTTGTGCAGTTCTTCTTCTGTTGGTGAAGATGTGCTTTGTTTTACGTCAAGGCCGCGGTCCGGAGCATAACACCCATCCTCAGCATGTGTCGTCTGATGGGAATTCACGTTCCTTTTATGACTGGGGGACGTCTCACGTACTGGGCAGGAGAAGGATTTCTCTCCTGTGTTATTGCACTGATCCACAGACGCATTTCCCAGCGCTTTCCCACGAACACAGGAAATCTTAGGTTTCTCATCAGAGTCCATGAGCATGTCTCTATGCCACCCCTCTCTGGCAGAGGAGCTCTGGCCATAGAGAGTGGGGCCGCCGGACTCCTCCGAGCATTTCTCCCCCGAATGAACTCTCTGTTGTCTCTTTACTTCATGTGAAATGGAGCTCTCTTTGCCACATGCTTTGAGGTGGGGCTGACAAGTCTGTGCAAAAGTGTCCTCTTTTTCTCCCTCTGAGCTGAAGCTCTCATCTGTATTTAACAATACAAGGCAAAACAACAACGTGACAAATCACAACAGAGTAACTGTGTGTATGTCATCTAGTAAGGTGATGCTGATATTTAAGATTTTCAACTCACGATTTTCACTCACAATCCAGCCGTCCTCTTCCTCTTTGATGATCACTCGAATCTCTGGTGTCTCACAATTATAGTCGGGACTTGCCGGTGCCTTTTTTTGATCAAGTGTCAAATTCTGGTCATCATAATTTTCATTTAAACTCAGTGACAATGGATCTTGGAGTTCAGGATCCTATTAAGACATAAAAACAGACACTTGTGCTCAATAATAAGTGCCTGCCAGGCATACAGTAACAAACCTTAGAAATCTTTAAAATGTGCAGCCACTTCATTAGGGTAGCAGCAATGAAGGGAAAAATGCTGCACAATTATACAAGTTTAGTCTGGCAGAAATACTTCTGAAAACATGTTCTGTAAAGTCTGTATATGCCATGAATGGCATCTTCAACTTGAATAAAGATCAGGCTAGGCGAGTAATGCCACATTCATGACAGCAGAATGAAACAGCAACCTATTGTTACAACTTGCGTGCATTCAAATATTATTCCAAGAAAGTGACCCATATTACCTGTCCTGCAGTCTGACATTTAATGCCTGATTTAATATTGTCTAATGCACACTGACACAAAGGTGTGTAGGAGAAGTAGGCACTCCTGCATGCTGTCAGCACTATGTTTATTAAAAAAGTAATGATAGATAGATAGATAGATAGATAGATAGATAGATAGATAGATATTAACACAAGCTTAATTATTTTAGAAAAAGAACTATCAATCTATTTCTTGAACTGCTGTTTAGTGGTAGCTTTGCTTATACCAGAAACATAACAACACCCCCCCCCCCAGCAGATATGCAGTCATTAAATAGCATAATACTACAGCACTATTACATCTGCGCTGCACTGAGACACAACAAATATATGGCATAACAATAAACAGAAACCAACATGAAATTCATTGTGATGAATTATGTAACGCCTCCAAGTTTTAAATCACTGCAAGCTGTGTACCGTCCATACACACCAATCAAATCAATGTGCTAGAAATGTCCCAAAGTACAACACAGTCAACAAAGTTCAACAGCTATACAAACTGCAGCCTCCGAAATCACAAAAAGATGAGTCAACACGTCTGTTTCACTATGTATCATTTCAGTACTATGATTCCATTTAATTAAGTGTTCAATTGAGGAAATAATCAGCAGATTAATTGATAATGACAATAACTGTTCCTTGCAGCCCTGTTTAAGAACAACTTTTCCCATGACAACCAATAACAAACTTTGATATTTTTGCTGCATTGCTACATACCTGCACAACACCTCTACCTGAGTGATGTATTTACTACATAGTCCATGTTCGGTTCAATCTATTTTACTCTATGCTACTATCAACCCCACACTGGGTTAGTGCAGGGTTCAATAAATTTAATTTTAGACTTTTTAAGACCGTTTTAATACCACACAAAATGCAACTTAATCCCCATTTCCGGATTCATACGGGTCAAAGAATGACATAAAAACTGATCATAACCTTCATGAAGGAGGATTTATTGCAGGACTTTTGTATTAAAATTCATCAGTTTTAGTACATAATAAGAATAAATGAATTAACAAACTGCCAATTGCGTGTATATTCTAGACTCGGTTTGTAGTCTTATAAAATTATTTTTTTTTTTTAATTTTTTAAATGTAATGTCTATTATTTAAGGCCTTCTTACCTAACTACCTCCCAAGTGTTATCTCTCTATCTGTTGGGCTGGAAGTCTTACTATGTTTATTTATAAGTGGCAGTTTTTGTGCACTCTTAAAATGAAAGATGTTGATATGGTGACACCAATCTTAAATGCATGACTATAGTGATGTGACAGTGGGCTGCAGGCTTACATAAACTTATGTTTTGTTAAACTAGCTCGCATTATCCTTGACACCTAGAGCTAACATTATATTAAATTATATTTTCTTCACAACCTTAACACTTTGAATTAAAAGAAGAGTTTCCTCGACAGTCAAGAGCAGAGAATAAATAATGTATGTTGTATATTCTTCTAAATGCAACGCTAGTTAGTTTATAACAAACGCCACCAGCTAACAAGCTAGCATTCAAGCTATTCTCACAAAATCAATTATAGCTGTTGCTAAATGTAGGAGCGAAAGGGGGGGGGGTAATTAATATTTGAACCAATGTCACGCCAGTGGGCCCATACCTAACAGGGTACTTCTTATTTATCTGCAGGGTAAATGAACTGTATGTACCTAGCTGCAATAGTTAAGACACATCCAAAATCCCAGCCAACGACAGCGGGCTGAACAGTGTAATAACAGCCCGGATAGCAGCAACGTTACCTCGAACATAGTGCGATATGGCCGCCGGGTTTGAGGGATGTCATAAGAAAACGAGGATGAAGACGACAATGGAGCTAAGTTGCTGCGTTATTGAAGATGGAGCAGCTGTCATGAACTACACCTACTGTCTGTGTTAGCTAAACTATGTTGCGCCACCACTTCTTCTTCTGTTTTTTTTTTTCTTTTCTCCTTTTTCTTTTTCCAGTGGCTATGGCGGGTCACCAGCTGGAAGGCACATACTGCCCCCTGCTGGACAGCACACGGACCGTACAGTAGGTGCTGCGATATAATATTACACACTACTCAAGAGCTTTTGTCGTTTTTTCTTTCTTTTCATGGAGGTAGATTCGTCTCAGTATTATGTGTGTGAACGGATTGATAATCAGTGTGTCAATGTGTAATCTGTAAATATAAAAACACCTTCCGCAAATACAAAAATTACATTTGTAAACTCACAAAAATGCCTTGCAAATATAAAGCGGATCTGCAAGTACATAAACAAATTCCACGAATACAAACATATCTGTGAATACGTTAAAGTAATTTACAAATAAATTAAACGCATTTGTGAATATCTTCCTAACATTTCCGGTTTTCAAATTAAGAGCACGCAGTCTTCTATGAGCTGTTTCCCCTCGGAAATAATCTGCGACAAGTAACGTGCTTTACGTTAATGGTTGTAAGATATGAAGTGACAGGACCTGGTTAAGGTCTTTGATAGATAGATGGCTGTTGGTGTTGATATTAGTTTTGTTAAGAAATTACGAATTGCAATTTCATTGTTCATTGTTAATATGTAGGCTTAGCTAACTTTAACTCCTAAAAATTATACATAGCCTATTAAAGTTATTATAGAAGGCTATTGGGGGTCTTATTCAAATGATCATGTAAACATGAAAAATGCAAATGTAATTTTCCACACATATATGTGTTCTAGGATTATACTGGTTTTGACGTGATGAAATGAGCAAAGCAAGAGAAACAGTCAACAGGTTTCATTCTTTTGCTGGCAATCAGTCAAGTGTGAGTAGTTACAGTTGAGTGGTTATATTTCTACAAATAAAAATGCACATACAGGTCAAATTCTATCATATTATCTTGAATAAACAACAACAATGAACAATTCTAATAGATAAGTACATATCTAAATCTAAATACATTCTCACTTTAAATATATATGTGAGAACAAACCAAGGAGATTAGACTCACAACTTAACTAACAAACAAAATAAACATCACTTGAGAAAATATAATGAAATAAACTCACAAAGGTGAAATGATAGAGGGAAGCAGCTCAGCTGATGATCATTGATGACAATGAGTTTGGTGTACTTTATTGGCCTCCCCAGTCACCTGATCTGAATCCAGGAGAACACCTTTGGGATGTGGTAGAACTGGAGATTGGCACAAACTATGTGACGCAATCATGTCGACATCTTCCATTGTCTACACAGGTAAAAGAAGTAAATTGTCCAATCTTCGAGTTTTCTTGAGGTTTATTTACCAAAAGCAAGCAAGCAAACGAAAGACAGAAGCAAAGAAAATCTCTTCAACACACTCAATATGTTGACCTTCCATGAGTACTCAGTAGTTATTACACGAGTGGTCTGTAGTCATTACTACTACAACATTATTGCATGAAAGTGGAGGCTATATGTGTACTATAGCAGAAACCCCATACAATTATATTCTGTCAGTAAGATAACATTAGGTGAGGGGGAGAGGTGCTCTCGCTCTGAAGGAGCTCATCAACAATGTATAATTATCATTATTAAACGCAAACTTAATGCAGAAAGATAGGGGTTAGCAGTGTGGCAGTTCAGCGAGGTAACCGTCGTACACAGGCGTGGTGATGTGGAGATGTAGACAACTCATTCCTGCTTGTCACAGTATTGCTGGTCAAGTTGACTCCAAAACGACCCTCAAGCTACCTGGCTGTCTGCCACCACAGAGACTGTACCATGCACGGTTGTGACGGTGACAACATCTGTCCACATGCAGACAGATAAACATCTGCCAAAGTACTCAATACCGCCTGTGTGACAGTACAGTAGGTGGGTCCAGGACCGCATTTTTTGCCATTATGACACACACATACACACACACACACACACACACACACATACACACACACACACACACACACACACACAATATTTGCCGGTTGGATTAGCCTTCTTAAACAATGAAGTGAGTGTTATAAGACTTTCTAAAGATTTCCCCTTGGGCTCTGGGAAATGGTGATGGGCATTTGGGCTTTGTGCTGGCATTCTGTAGCTCAACTGATACATCACTTAATTGAGAAAAATAACTGATAACATTAATTGATAACAACAATCATAATTAGTTGCAGCACTTCTGTAAAATGTCAAAGGTTGGCACTGAATTTGTGGTCAGATTTGCAATCTTATTTCTTCTTTACTCATTCATAATCAGCCCTATACACACACACACACACACACACACACACACACACACACACTGGTAGATATTTATAAGCCAACCAGTTTCTGAAGTTGTAAACAATTACTATTATCAAGAACAGTCAAGAATAAAGACCCAGACTTCAGTCCTGAATCTGGTCTGAACTTTGAACTGAAGCAGCTTTTAAAAGCCACACGGCTGAAAAACAGTCCTGTCTCGGGCTTTTACAACATCACCGTGGACGACGCAGGACGACCTCGTGCTCTGTCCTCCTGTACCCCAGGTAACAGGAGCTTCACAGGTTATCAGGTGACACACTGACGTACGCGTATGTGTGTGTGTTTGCTTCTATGTGTGTGGGGCTTTCCATAGCAGCGAGGATGGCGGCAGCTACTCAACCTGAAGCATTTACTTGTCCTATGGTCGATTTAATTTCAGTTTAAATATCAATAAGAAACTGTAAGCTGGTTAAACATATAGTTATGTCATTCTCCAACTGGTCACCTGTCGAAGGACATTCCTGAGGCGAGGTAAGACTGTTTTTGAGTGGCGTTTCTTAGCGGTTACTAACTTAGCAAACAGAACTTAGCACTTACTCTTAGCTATCATTTAGTTACTGGTTAACTAACACTATGACTCATAAACCTTACGTTTTGCTATCTGTAATGTAAGTTAAGGGTCCCTTCCTTTTGCCTTTACGCAAGGGTAATAACGTTATAGATAAGTGTTGTTGTTGACCTAGCTTGTAGCTAACGCCTAGCTAGCCAGTTACAGCTAACGTCCGGGTCACTATTGCGATTTAAGTTAACGTTTCCTCTTATCCACGTATAAAACATGTCGGTGCCCAAACTACGGTTACTTTGCTGCTTTCTTTCTGTTTCATGGTTTGACCGGTGGTGACCTCTTTACTGTCAGCTGTCCGGTTGTGTGTGTACACTAGCTTATTTGGTGCTATCATGACACGCCTTCCTGCATACAAAACACTACAACTGGATTTAAAATGAATGCAATTTGGTGCTAAGCTTATTCAGTTGTTTAGTTTTATCCACATGCGATGAAGCCACAAATTTGTAGTGGCTGAAGAAGGATTCAGATTGTTTATTTAAGCAAAGTGCTAACAACAGACTGTAAAAATTACAAGTGAAAGCCCTGCATTCACAATCTTTCTTCAGTAAAAGTACATCAGAGTTATCAGCGAAATGTGCTTAAAGGCTTCACCGTGCATTAAAACGATCCTTTACTGACATTTTGCGCAGTATATGACTTTGCTAGATTGTTAATACTGATGAATCAATGTGTAAGCAGCATTTTTAACTGCTGTAACAGCCACACAGTTATATGCTAAAGTTCGGGTAGCCCTGGGCAAATTACATATATTGCTATTATTTTTAGGTGAAAAGAAATAAATACAAGCCCTGCAGCAAACAGACATTACAATGAGCCTATGTCAATGTTGATGTCGCTTTTTCTTTCATGAACTGTTAATAATGAAAAAAATCAAACAGTAATTGTGGCATGTGGAAAAGTTTGGGCATCAATAACCTCTTCTTTGCCAATTGTTAAGCATGAGGGTGGAAATATTCTGCTTTGGGGGTTTGTCGCAGAGGAAACATTGCGTAGATAGAGGGAAGAATTGATTCCTCCAAATATCCGTAATTATTCTGGATACAAATGTACTGTAGTCAGTCAAGAATCTGTGGCTGAATAGAAGCTGGCTTCTACAACAGGACAATGATCCAAAGCAATCTTCCAAATCCACCATGAACTGCTTCAAAAAGCACAAGCTGAAACTTTTGAAACAGCTCTCACAGTCCGCTGACTTGAACGTCATTGGAAATTCTTGAGTAGATTTTAAAAGTGCAAGACAGCCTAAAAGTATCTCAGCATGTAAAGTGATCTGCAGAAGGAGTGGGTGAAAATTCCTAAATCAAGAAAAGAAAGACTCTTAGCTGCTACTAAATGCGAGCATTGAGGGGTGGGGAGGTTGCTAAGTACTTAATTTGTAGGGTGCCCAAATGTTAGCACATGCCAGAATTACTGTTACATTTTTTTTCAATTTTAAGTCAATTACATAAATAGTCACTTCAAAAGTCACTTCAAAAATCAACAAAATATGTAATTGGCTCAGAAACTTTAAACTTATGCCATTTATTCCTTCCTTTGTAACCTTGTTTCTTCTATTCTTCAGTTGTGAATATGTTCCACCACATGGAGTGGGATTCAACAGATGACGGTCTGGAAGCATCAATGGATGACTCCCCTCACTTACCTGAATCTTCTCAGTCGATGTCCTCGACCACCAACAACATCTCAGAACATGAATTCTCGTGTCACTGTTGCTACGACATCTTAGTGAACCCCACCACTTTGACTTGTGGCCATAACTTCTGCCGCCACTGTCTGGCTCTGTGGTGGGAGTCCTCACACAAGAACGAGTGCCCAGAGTGCCGGGAGAAGTGGGAAGGCTTTCCCAAAATCAACATACTGCTGAGGTATGATTTTCACATCAGTGAATTAATGTTTGTTTCTCTCACTTACCGTGTGTTTGTGTGTGTGTGTGATCTTTAGAATGTCTTATATCTGAGCAGTAATCCAAACCCTAAAGACACTCGCTTCATTGTTAAAGAAGTCTAATCCAACCAGCAAATATTCACATTTGAGAAGCTTAAACTAGTGGTTTTATACTGTTTTTGCAGAACAATTTACTTCAATGATCATATGAGTAACAGAATAGTTGCAGATTAGTTTTCTGTCAGTTAGGCCTTAGATGATGCTTCATTAATGCTAACACTACTGTGCTACAAGTCTTTGTTAAAGAAGCTGTCTACTATCTCCTCTTTACAGCCGCCTGGTATAAACACTAATGAACTCTGGCTTAATGAGTAGTTTGTCAGTAACTTTACATAGTAAAAATTACATAGTCTTGCTTTCCAGTATTTCTGTTTTCTAGTAGGACTTTTAGTATGTTTACATGCACTGTGTTAAACCAACTTTAAGTCTTATCCTGATTTTGATCACATTCAGAATATACTGTTTACATTAATCATAGAGAAACCGGTTTATGCAGCTCCCTGTGTACATGATTCTCATATAATCCTGATTCATGGTCTGTAGTGGAGCAGGCCTGTTTTTGGATTTCGCAACATACAGCAGATCTTCCATTACTGTGCCAACTGAGTTACCCCATCAGTTTAGGATGATTTGAGTTTAAATCTTAGCTAACTGGATGCTTCTGGAGCACCACTCTGGTGGTTTTAGCCTCTCTAATTCATGATGACAAATTGAAAATCCAACATGTGCTCCACATTACAAGGAACAGACTTTATCCTTTCGTTTCAGCATGTGGACTGTCATTAAATCCTTGTTTTCTCAATGTGGTAGTCCGCTTCTCTAGTGCAGCATTGTTTCACTTTCACACTCCTCTAGAATGATTTTTGTAAACACAAGTCACATGAAATGTATTTTTTTCCATTGGGGAAGAAGAAGAATAAAAAGTATGAAGCCATGTACTGCTGTCACACAGATAGTCGTAGTGTGATATCAGAAATGACCATTACTTCAATTAGTGAGAAACATTTGTCTGTCTTCATATTTATTTCCCTTTTTACTCAAAGATGAAACAATTTCTGCCAGTTGACACAAAAAACATGAAACGATGCAATGTGGTCATAACATCTTGTTAACCTGTTTGCAAGAAAAATGTTAAAATGAGGCTAAAACATGTACATTATTATGACAACTGAGGAGAAGGAAATGTTTTTGTACACTGTCACTGGCATCAGATTATCCCCACACAATCAATGCATAGTGTGCACAGTGTTTTAGTGTGAACCAGAAAGACTTAATTAGGGTTTTTTTTAATCGAGTTTGTGCGTTGTACCAAAGAGGAAAATTTAATTAAAAGGTTTCACAGCACAAAGCTGAGAGGAGGCAAAGTGTGAGGGAGAAACTTTATCAGAACTCTGTGTGCTCTTCTGGCTGAGAAAAATAACAACACCTTCCCCTTCTGATTATCTTGTTTACATAATCCTGTTCTTCATAGGGATGCAACTGACAAGCTGTTCAGTGACGTCGTTCAACGGAGGAGAGCAGAGATCCAGGAAAACCCCAAAATCTCCCGGAGCTTGCTGGCCTTCCAGAGGTAGTACAGGATAATACATGAATACAAGTCATTGTGGTGTCAAGCTTTGGAGTGTGTCTGTTTAATATACACTGACACAGAACTTTGATTTAGCATTACACTTCTGTAACATTGTCAGGCTTAAGATCGACAGTTTAAAACAAAAAGGATCAAAATCGATGTAGGAGAGTCAGAGACCTCATCCACACATTCGTCTTCCTCATGAACACTTGGTGCCTACATTACCCACAATGCAACAACTCAACAGTTTAGTCACATAGTCGGGGATGTTATACTAGTTGTGGTTAATGTTGTTTCAAGCTACTAGCCTCAAGGAGAGATGAGGAGCAAGCTACGCAGGTTGAGTAAACGCACTTATTTAGTCTTGAGCCCCAGACGACGCTGCCTAGGGTTACGTCACTTCATTAAACTGATCAGACTTCATGCAGCGCTCTCTGCACCCACAAAGGGCATTATACGATGTTTAAAATCGCTGTTGTTCCCCTTTCACAATGATTACGTTATTTATGTGAACTTGCCTGGTGTCTGATTCATGTTCACTTTTATTGGATCCCTTTGTTGTTAAAGTTGCCTGCTTTCATTAAATATCTACATCTTTTTTAGATATGGTGACAACTTGGGTAGATCCAGGACAAACCAGCACAAAGGAGCAGGCTTCTTCTTCTCTGGTGTCCTAGTTGCACTCACATGCGTGGCTGTAAGTATCCAACAGCAGTAAAAACCAAATTATCCTTTGTAGTAAAATGACATCCTCAGTATTGATGCTATTGTGCCTAGCTACTATTCTGACCTACCTATCAGGTGCCGACAGAGCTTCAGCCAAGTCTTGAGTTGCCCTTTTAATGGGGTGATTGATTTATTGATGAGGTACACAATAATTCAAGGGATAAGATGTTAAAGAAAGAACACTTAGGGGCTTAGCAAAATTTGTGTTATTGTAATTTGGCTTTCTTATTGGCCCTGGCTCTTGGCAAATGATTGGTATAAACCTATTTTTTCTGTGAAACTCATAGAACCCGTTGTGGACAAAGGTGCCGTTAATACCTACAATTTTAAACAATTTATTTGTTTTGGATTTGTGAATAAGACTCAATAAGATACAGCAGTTTAAGGTTTGAGCTACTACTGATATTCATTATCACTGTCCTGTATCTGCCAAACAATTTGTTATACGTAATGTCTCGCTACAGTTTTTCCTTGTGCCCAATACTCCATGATATTGCCAGATGTGTCCTTGGATGAAATTTAATGTTGCACTTACACTTTTTATTCTTATTGTAGCATTTAGATATTTTGTCTTGTATCATTCAACAACTGTGTTTTTAGGTTGTTGTGTATTTTAACCAAAGGATTTTCAGTAACAGTAGCATGTAATATTTAGAGGTTACCACAGTAGTGGACCAAGGGGTCGATGGTTCATATCATGTAGACAGTACATGTTTATTTTGTCCATGTGGCACTTGGGAGCAACGTCACTGTGTGTCTTGGCACGTGGCAGTAAATTTGTGTTTGTGTGTGTGTAAACAGATTACAGCATGGTCCTGTTTTTGACCCCGGTTTGTGGATGAACATCATTATTGAATCAGGTCATATTAAGAAAAATGAAAGGAGGCCTGGGCCTGTGTGTTGTTTTGGATGCTTTTGTCTTTGTGCTTTCCTTGGCTCACATGATCGGTACTGGAAAAATAACATTCCATGCAAACCGAGATGGATACAGTTTTATTATTAAGTAACTGATGAATGAAAATTACTTCATTATGATGTTAAAGCTAGGACAGGATGAAAATACCTGGTATTATCGTTTTACGTAGACATTAAGCTTCAATTTAAACAATATATACATTTTAAGGTAGGTTAATGTGACTTCCTACGCTCAGCTGACCCTTGCTAGTTTGGCTCCCACTTCTCTCCAGTCTCTTGCCCTTTGATTTCTAGAACTCCCACTTTATAACTTAATTTTGCAGGTGAAATAAACAACTTAAGACGGACATTACACTGTTATTTTCTGTGGCAGAGAATATAAAGTATGTGCATGTAGTTGTGTAGTTGACCTTTAAGATTTTATAATTTTAACTATATATCACAGTGCTTAATGTACACTTGCAGAGCATGGCTCAACAACTAGCCACGAGGAATATATATAATACATATTTATTTCTTCTTTGTTTTATAATGACTTTGTTCTTGTTCCATTACCAAATGACACAAAAAGGGGGGGTAGGTGAACATATTATGTGCTTACTTCCATTCCAGATGGCATACAGAAATTGTGATGGAACAGGAACACAGGTGATGGAAAACTTGTTAAAACACACATGTAGTGGCACTGCAGCCTTACAGAGCTTGGCCTAAATGAGTTGTTGTTTACAAAACATGTTCAAATCAAAGTCAAATTTAAGAGCAAATTTATATGTTCAGTAATACTTATAAATCATGATTCATATAGTGACCTCTAGTGGCGATGGGTGATTCCTACAAAACACAGTTACTGGGTAAGACGGTACGTGTGGCACCAGTCAGGCCTATGAACTAAATCTTTGCTTTGCATCTAAATATGTGAAATATCCTGGGGATTGATAAGCAGGGTAAACAAGGAGTCACTGTGCCTTGTTTGTCATTGTGTGGGTGTTTTCAGGTGATGGTTTTGGTGTATCACTGGAGCAGTGGCGTGGTGGAGCAGCATGACCTGCTGATCAGTAAACCAGTGTCCCATTGGACGCCAGAGGAAGTGGTGTCGTGGCTGGAACAGTTGGGCCCGTGGGCCCAGCTTTACAGAGAACCCTTCCAACAGGAAAACGTCAATGGAAGGTAGAAACACAAAACAGATTTTTTTCTTGGGGGGGCTTTTTCCTGTCTCTCTGATTTTAAACTGCAGATCTATTGCACCATGCAAAATAAAAACTGAATTGAGCCATATTTATTAAACTTTGTGTCATCTTTTAACTGCACTGCTTTCATTCATTTTTTTAAGCAAAACTGCCAAACATTTTCTGATTACAGTTTTTACCATGTGATGTTTGCTGGTTTTGTGCTTTATATCATTGTTAATTGTTAGTTAAATAAAACAAGACATTTTCAGATGTCATCTTGGATTTTTCACCATTTTCAAACATTGTACTGACAGAAAAATATAGATTTGTAGATTACAT
Organism: Seriola lalandi dorsalis; assembly: GCF_002814215.2. NCBI lineage: Eukaryota > Metazoa > Chordata > Actinopteri > Carangiformes > Carangidae > Seriola > Seriola lalandi. Next base: position 267,817 of record NW_019524877.1, read on the forward strand.
ATTCATAATTATAGATTAATCAAATATTATTTAATCAATAATGAAAATAATCATTAGTTGTAACTCTTTTCTATTAAGGTTTAGTCTTGCGGAGACCAGTTTAATGATACAGAGTAAGACAAGGATTTCTTTGCTTCAGGCTACTGTTGATGCTGGGGGACGAAGAGTTGTTAAAGCCGCCTTACAGCATCGAGAATCAGGCTCACCGACGGGCTGTTCTGGCTGAACTGGACAGAGTTAAAGCCCTGGGAGTCAAACCTCCGCAGAACCTCTGGGAATATAAAGTAAGAACTCTGCTAATTCCACAATATGTTCAGGTTTGCTGAGATATGCACTAATGTAAGTTAGAGCAGATTTTACTACTTGAGTCAGTGTGTTTGTTATATTTCTTACATGTACAATCAAACAACTGTCCTTTTACCGTGTTTACTTGTGTTTCTGTCACTTTCTGCCAGGCGGCTAATGCTGGGAAGTCTCTGTTCTTGCTGTATGCACTGAAGCGCTCCCCTCGTCTCACACTCTTCTACTTGTATTTATTCGACTACTCGGAAACCTTCCTGCCCTTCCTGCACACCTGCTGTCCGGCCATCACGCACATCGACCGATCAATGGAGAGCAGTTTCCTCAATGCACAGGTGACACTTTGAAAAACCAAACAGACCACGAACATAGTATCGTAAAATCCAGTAGTAATGGATAGGTACATTTACATGCACATTATGTGGTTACAGCTAATAATTAGATTAAGATGATGCTGTGAGCCTTAACATGGCTGTCAGTATCACACAAAAAAGTTTGTAAGTGTTATTTTTTGTTCTCCATGATGTTCTTGTGTTAGTTGGAGCCCAGCTGGCGACAGTGGGGAGAGTTTCTCGTGAAGTACCTTCTGCTACCATACCAGCTGATTGCAGAGTTTGCTTGGGACTGGTTGGCTGTCCACTACTGGACATCTCGCTTCATTATCGTGAACGCCATGTTGCTGTCTGTGCTGGAAGGCTGCGCCCTGTGGAGACTCTGGACAGCAGCGAGGATCAGGTACACACTGTGGGAGGGCTGGTTGTTTTCTTCCTGATCCTTTTTTTTCTTTATGACACAAACACACACACACAGTAACATAAAAGTCTTTTCTGCTAGGGGAACTTAACAACCAGTTTTAAGAACCTATAAGACGCCAGTGCTTGATTCTGCCTTGAACTTGAGCTGTGTTTTACAATCTGGGGTGTTTCAGATACATGTAATTGAGAACAGGGATGCTCCAGTCCAATGTATAAGTGCTGATACTGACCTCATTAACTGACCTTATTATCTTTCTTTAGGACTCTGCCACGTAAGATGTGGAACCACTTGTGGAAGATGTTATCTCAGGGGTTTGCCTTTGCCCTCCTGTGGCCTTTTGTCCCTCAGTTTGTGTGCAACTGCCTCTTCTACTGGGCGCTTTACTTCAGTCCCATCATAAATATAGACCTTGTGGTGCAGCAGCTAATGCACCCAGAAACACAGGCACTGTAACAAACTGCATGTAGTCAGTGCCCAATTAATGCCACACACTTCACAGCAAATAAAGTAAATAGCCAGACATCCAGTTGCTGAAGAGAAAGTGTTTATTTTCAGCATTAAACTCATATGAGACTGGCTTTGTTTGCTGTTGATAAGGAGGTTTTCTAGCTTCCAGTGTTGTCTCTCTGATGGATGGTTGCCATGAGGAACAAGAGAGGCTTTGAGCTATTTTAGGAGAAGCAAAACCAACCAGATAAGGAACAGTGAAATATCTGTGATCTTATTGATTCGAGAGATTACCGCAGTGATCTCTCTTTGCGTGCACAGTGCATTCACAAACCACATTGCCTAAATGGTCCAGGGGGCAGTAATGCAAATGATAAGTCATGTTCAAACATTGGTGGCAATGAGGACCGGCTTCATTAGGAGTTTCTTGACAGTTGATAGCTTTGTAGCACTGAGATGGCTGAAGTCCAGTTAAAGGTGAGCCTTTTTTTTTTTTTTTTTACAGTCCTCGGTACTGACAGTGGAACAAAACAAGTATAATTGAATTTTGTTGAACTTTTATTTTCATGTGTCTTTTGGCATGCAATCCACAATCACCTAAATGAAAAGCTGTTGCTTTAAAAGTATCAGTTTGAATTAAACAGTGTTATAAGTGTGTATAAATCCTCATTCTACATAAATTTCAGTGCACTCTGGGTCTTCATTGTGACTCTGGCTGTGACTGTGATCTTGGTGCTACAAAGATGTCCACACATTAATTCTACAAGGTTTGGCAACATGATTGTGAAATGTGTCATGTGACTTGTTGAGGCTCATAGTTCTGCGGCCTGTTAAGAACCTCAAGCTTTCGCATTGATTCAAGGGAAGAAAGAACAGTCATGGTAAACGAATGTTCAACATTGAAGTTTGTTCCAGGAGTTCCAAATGTTCCTTTCATGAGATTTGTGGCACTTAGATTGGAAATAAAAATTGTGTTCTTCATCTTTTTTTAAATACTGATGCAAATCTTGTCCAATTTTTATGATTTTAAGGATAAACTATTTGTAGCAGCTTTTATTTGCTTGTACTGCTGAGAAAGATTGTGTTGCACATTTTTTTTATTCTTAAAATAAATTCTGCTTCAGTATACATTTACATGTGGTGGGTGGGTAGAGCCAATCAAATACATTCTTTTTTACATTGTTCATTTGCACTTAAAAGTTCTACACTGTGATTTTGTTCTTCAGTGTTCTCTAATGACCAAGGAAAAATAAAGATTTTTAGATAATGTTATCCTGTTGTTGTTTTTCCTCATGATGTCGTAATTTGAAAATTACAAAACATAAAGATCTATCTATCTAATTTTGTTCTGTTTAAGTTCATGAAATAAAAAACTAAACAGTGTAGTAACATTTGAAGAAATGCTCATTTCTAATATCTATTTGCTTCAGGGGTTGTACTGAGATCTTTTCCCTTAAAAAAACAATAGAAATCATAATTCTCCAATCCAAATGTAAATAAAGTTTAATTGAGCATTCAAGAACGACCGCCCTCTAGCGTTCCACGGTTGTCGTGGCAGCAACCGGTTGTCACCATAACAACGTAGGAACTGTCTCAAAAGAGCACGTAAGACTCAAAACGCAAAAGAACAACTAACACAAATTAAAAACCGATAAATATTTAGACCGGCTTTGCTCCTCCTTAACGCGAGCCAGTATAACTATCAATCATATTTTTTTCAATCTACGTTTCGATCACGGTGTTAAACTTACCGCGCGTTTTTTTTAACCGCCGACAACATTTCATAGAGGACCCCCTCGACGTGGTTGTTGCGGAAGTGAAAAGTCTACGTGGGGAAGAAAGGTTGGTCTGACCGTGTTTGAATACCGTACACACGAGCAGCACAGATGTCCAATCCAGGTTAGCTCTGTCTCTCGTCGAACCAGTCTTCCTCCCAACCCACTCCCACTCCCCCCCCCTCAGTTAGGCAAATGGACGCGTTGAGCAGCCGGGGCGTATAAATGGGACTGAGAGCCGACGACAGGCTGTAATGCTGCGCCGGGTGCGGCAGTCTCTCCGGCAGGTGCTGTTTCTGATGGCCCGGAGACCGGATCTACTCTGCGGGGCTATCGTGCTCGGCGTCCTGCTTATACTGGCTGTCAAGTTCACATGCAGGTAAACTGGACCGGCTTCTGTTAATTTTCTGTTAGTGTGAGCTTGTTTTTGTTGAACGAGGGTAACATGAAAACTACTGAACAGTATAACTGAACGGGTCACTGAGAGGTGTTGTGGGATTAGTAATCTGAAAATTAGCTGCTCATTATTATAATCTAGTCATAACCAGGTCTTTATTAAGTAGTTACGTTACATCTGACAGAAACTGACGTGTGCTGTAGGACAAGAGGATTAACTGATGCCTTAAACCGTTTAAACAGACGGTGTACTTCCATAGAGTGTCACTGTACTCCATTAATTATGGATTCTCGTGAAATGTTTTGGCTTCTGTATTTGTAAATGACCCCAAAGACAACAGTATAACGATCAACTCAGCCCTGTCATTAAGAAAATTTGCAGTTGGGGCCCCACTACTGACCCCTCCACCTATCACCCTCTGAATATGAACCGTGGCACCTCCAAGTTCCCATTGAGTCTTGTACAACCAGACCTCATGTGCTGAAGCAGTATACACTAAGTTGGCAGTTTATTATGAACACAGGTAAAACTCATGCGGCCAAATACAACAGTGCAATACATCCTACATCCACGAAGGATTCAGTCTTCTGTTTCTGTATGAATGATTGTTTTGGATGATGTAGTCTGCGTTGCTGTTGAAATGCATTGTTATAATGTTGACAGGTGTTTCAATTATGAGTCCAACCCATGCGAATCGATAAGGGTAGGCTAAACAACACACACGCCTCTTTGTATGACGCAGTACGATTCAACAGCATAACAGCAACATCTAAATCCAAGTTCACTCCATGTCATTTGGGTCTACATTATTTGATTAATCACATTTGTCAGAAATGAATACGACCGAAGCTCATAATATCCATATAGTGTCCTCCGTCTTCTGTCCTGTGGCTCTTGTGTCGTAGAGGGACCCTGTGTCAAAATGTAGTTTTAAGACCTTAATTGTTGTAGTTTATGTTGAACTCCTTTGTTGTAGGTCGTGTTTTATCAAATTGCTTTTGCTTTTTCTGTGTCTCAAATAATGAACATACAGAAAGTCTCAGGCAAGGCTGTACTGTTCCACCATAGGGAGAACTGTAAGGCTGCACCAACAATTGTCTTTGTACTACAGCTGCAGCTTTAAGTCGAACAACAGAAGATCTCTCTCTTTGATAAGTGATTTGTGGTTTTGATTTCTTTCTTTTTTTTTCAATTTCTTTTGTTTCACTTTTTTCTTTTCTTTGAATATTTTCCGGTTTCCTTTGTTTTCTGCAATGGTAAACTGAACATCTTACTTGACTGTTTATCTCTCAAAACAAGACATCTGAAGACATAAATGTGGAGTTTGGGAAGTTGGAATGGAAATTTTTAATTTTACTGACCTTACGACTTCTGAGTCAAGTAATGAAACTGCCATGAATAGTGGGAGTCAAAAGGGACCCAAAAACAAATCTTTGCCCTGTGGTCCCACAGGAGATTAATCTGACCAAGGACAAGAGGATTAACTAATGCCTTAAACCATTTACATAGATTGTTTATTTCCCAAGAGTGTTACTGTACTCATTTACTTGTGGATTTTTCTGAAGATCTTGGAGATCTTTTACAAACAAGACAAGAGTGTAACAACATACTCAGCTCTGTCATCGTTCCAGTGAATCCAGCTGTGGAGTTTCAGCTTGAAACATTGAAACTGAAACAAGTTGCAGACAAATTATCACAGGCACATCCTGCCTCTTTATCCTGTTCAGAAGAGGTAGAGGTATTGCAATCTTTTAATTTAGCAAAAGTAGTAAAATTATTTATGTCTAAAATATAGTACAAATAAAAGTTCATTCAAAATTAGAGCTGTAATGATTAGTCGATTGAAAACAAAATGAATCAACTAGACTGAAATGGTTAGCAGATTCACAAGGATGGACCAGAGTATGTTTGGCATTTTTGCTTGATAAATGACTTAAACAATCAGCTGATAAATTTGTCGATAGACTTATTGATTGAGTGGCTCATTGTTTGTGGACTAAACGCACACACTCACTCGGTAAACCCAGCTATGGAGCTTGCTGCCAGAGAGCTTGAGACTTTAAACAAATTGCAGACAAATGAGTTCAGGGAAATCCTTCTTCTCCCGTGGTTCAGTGACTGTAGTTGTGGCCGATTTTATCGTTGGAATAATTTTTTTTATGTACGGTAACACTAATGCCAAATGGTGCCAATATTGTCTCAGGATGTATATTGCCATACCCCATATTGTTGGTGTCATTATGAATCTTAATTTACACTATAATCTTTTCTTTTTCTTTCTAGCCGTGCCAAGAATGTGGTGGCAGCGGCTCGGCCTCCGGTGCGGTTCTTCTCTGCGGAGGCCCCGGTAGTCGACCTCTACTTGGGTCAGCTGGACCAGGTGAGAGTCAAAGACACAGACACCTGATGTTAAATATGTTTTTTTTCTCAGAGCATTTAAGCTACAAGTCTTAGTCCCTGGTAGTAATAAATTCAAGATCATAAACACAGACAGAATTGCAGCGATTAAGTCTAGAACATGTCAACAACATGAACATTTTCTCTCCAGGTGGAGCGTCTGAGGAGTATGGCAGAGGTGTCTCTCATCTTCTTCTATGCACCGTGGTGTGCTCACTCGATGGCTGCCCGACAGGAAGTGCAGCAGGTTGCTAAGAAGCTGGCCAAACAGGTACAGGGCACCTGAGGTCACAACGAGCACCACTCTGCAGGATTATTTAAATACCAAATAATAACCTCAAGTGACTGACAACATATCAGAAAACAAGGGCTTATTGTAAAATGCTTGTCAACTTACAGAGACACGTCAATCATCTGGAGGAGTAAATTTAACTTCTAAGATTCCATAAAGTAGGGGCTTGTTGTCTGAATTGCTAAGGCAGAGTGGTATTTAATTAGTAATTATACTGACAAAGAGCAGCGTAGAGCTTATCAGTTTATGTGGTGTTTATACAAATCTGTTGGAGTTATAAAATCAAATCAAGCATTAAATTCACAATGAAAAAGTTATTAACAAGATAAAGCCTTAACTCACACATGGCTGAGAATGGAATCACAACATACTCTGTCTGGAATTAGTTTTGTTTCTTTAACCCTGTCTTTCTGTCTTCCTCACACAAACACAGGTGCAGTTCGTGGCTGTGAACTGCTGGTGGAGTCAGGGGAAATGCAGGAGGCAAAACCGCTTCTACCAGTATCCCATCATCCACCTGTTTTATCGAAGGTGAGACAGAGAAGACTTTAAACAGTTGTAGTTGATGGTAAAGAATTGTGGGAAATGTGCCAGACCAGCATAACTGTATTCTACATGCATGACATAATAGTTATGACTGTTGTGACTTTTGAGGATATTTTCCCTTCACGGCTCAGTAATGGTAACTAACCCATTAACTGAAGTCTGTCACCTCCGCAGTTTCACTTGTTGGTCTATTCTGTATTCTGTTTCCCTGTTTTGGGTGGTTTCCTTATCTGACAGGACAGAGGGTGTGAAGAACCTTTTGCAAGGCTGATTAAACTCAAAAGTTTGAAATCTGCATTGTTTACTTCCATGTTCACTTTGCTAGTAGTCTTATCTTTCCTGCCCTTATTTAGTGGATTGCTGCGTTTATTGTTGCATTTCCCAACCCTAACCTTGTAGATCACTGGAATAGTTTGAAACTACTGGCAGGTGTATGAGTCCAAGAACAAATGAAACAGGAACACACACTTAAAGCTTTGCTCCATAAGACCTATATATGGTCAGAAACTTCCCAGGGTGCTTTTATCTCTTATCTTACATTCATTACTTTGTCAAAACTCAAATAAGATTTTAGCCGTCTTTCCTCTGTTTTTGTTATAACATTTGTAGAATGGATTTTCCGGATGTTTTCCTGGCTTTAACTGTTTTAACCAATTTTTTAAAAAGTGGCTCTTCAGTCGTCAATGTGATGTATAGACCACCAGAATATGTTGGTCGACTGTAGCTAACTTGCTGATATGCTTGAATTGTTTTTATGACAGCTTATTTTTTATGTTCATTTTCCAACAGTGCAGGAATAGAAGTACAGCATTAACCCTTACATGGGTAAATATAGTTATGAACATCTACGGTCTCCATGGAGACACCAAGAATAAAACTAGGACTGATCCATATGGGTGGTTGTACAATTGATGCAAAGCTGTAACTAAGAAAAGTTTAAATTATTGATTCAACTGCTGATTTTTCTTTTTGACTAATTGTTTAATTATTTTGTCTAAAAAAAATTACGTAAATAGTTAAAATAGTCTTGAATTAATAAGAAATACAAGATTTATCAAAATTAGCTTCCAAATGTGAAGAGCACAGAATCCTGTTGCCTTTCATTTAATCATTATTTTTACAGTTCATGACAACTTAGTAGAAGTCTGGGGTGATATCTTCATCTTGTTTTGTTGTTGTGAGGTCTCCAATGTGAAGCACTTTGAACTGCAGCATGTGTAGTCTAGTCAACTTCATTTATGTAGTCCAATATCACAAAAACTACCAAAGCACATTTGGGAAAACTCCCCAAAAAACCTTTTAATGGACCCCAGAAGAGCAACAGTGGAGGGCTCCTTCTTCCAGGAAGGATGGATATGTTAAACATGTCACATGCACAGAATAAAGTTAGTAAATTTACAATATGGACAATCAAGATGACAAAATTCTAGATAAATTGTAAACACAAGAAGAATGTGATCCAGAGAAAGTTTAGCAGCTTTCATGGGTATTCATGTTTTAAAGTGTAATTCCAACATCGATGTTTAATAACATCTTAACTTGTATAAGTGAGCTGTTAGTGGAAGATGACCTATCTGATCCATAATGTTGTTTGTCTTGGTTTCTGTGCTGCAGGTTTGGGCCTATAGAGTACAAAGGCCCATTTGTGGCTCCGTATGTGGAAAGTTTTATCCTGAGAGTCATCACACCGCTCACTTACCTCCCATCAAGAGCCACAGTTGAAGAGTTCCTCTCCTACCACGAGGTATTGTTTGGCGTCAGGCCATCTGATGGAGAGTTGGCAGAGAATCACCCACAAACTTTATGCTGGTCGATTTTTGTACTATAAAAAGTTGTAGTTGTGCTTTGATTTTTACTAAGTCTCTAAGGAAAGAAACGACCTGAATGTTTGAATTTCTTGGTGTTAAAAGTGTGTTAGAAATCTTGGGTGTTTATTTGAATGAAGCTATGTTACCATGTGATATCATTTGATATATTCTTTGTGTCTTCTGTATTTCTAGCCTCGAGTGGTGGGTTTTTTCCAGTTTAACTCCTCTCCTCAGCCGCCTGGGTACATCACATATTTGTCCTCTGCCCTGCAGGCCCTTAAAAGGGGTAAGAAGTGATCATACAGCACTGAGACCAGCTCTTACTTCTGAAACAGTAGTCGATGAATCAATTAGGCGATTGGCATTTGATAAATCTGCAACAAATAAAAATGCAATGAATGTGCTTAAAGAAAAAACGACTCAAAACGATTGACTAATCAATTTATCAACTAATCGTTGCAGCTATACTCTCAATATACTTTTTACATCTCTTCTTCACACAAAAGAAACATTTTGAAGAAGTCATGTTGGGCTCTGGGAACTTGTGACGGGGATTTTCCTCTTTTCTCTGCCATTTTGTAGACCAAGCATTTAATCGATTTAACTATTAAGTATTTGGCAGCTAAATTAATGATGAAAATAATTGGTAGTTGCAGCCTTAATCATGCCTAGAATGCAAGAGTGGATTAGGAATAATGGGGAAAGAATGGGAAAAGATAGCTACAGGTAATGTAAATAAAAGTCGGAATGTACAATAATGGATAAATACTGTGGGCAATGTCTATGCAGAAGTCCTGTGTGTGTTTCAAATGTACTGTAAGTGAGGATAGAAAGGACAGAATGTTTTCAGTCTTCTCTCCTGAACTTTGCTGTTTTTCTGGTGCAGATTACCGTGGAGTTGTGCGTTTTGGGGTTGTGACCAACAAACAGGTGGCTGAAGCCATCTCGCTAAAAGAAGATGAAACAGTTTACCTCCACAGAAGACTTAACTCCTCTTTGGTAAGCAATGGCATCAGACCACGATGGACCACAAAAAAATGGCTAGAAAATGTGATTAACCACGGTATCAATTTTAATAGAATTCTGGATGTATACTAAGGCATGTCACTGGCATCGTGCTGTACGTTTTTCTTTATTTTCAGATTTTCCCCCGAAGGGAACGTAACTTCACGTCAGAGGCCATCTGTAGCTGGGTGTTTGAACACCATGAGACCGTCCTCCAGTGGATGCAGCCCCCAGGAACAAAGTCCCGCCTCCTGGAACACGAGCTGACTAAAGGTCCTGCATTGCTGCTGTTCCTGCCGCACAATCCACTCGGGTCCAAGCCCAATCCCATACTACAGCAGGTGAGCAGTGATGTGATACAGTGCGCCAAAGCATCTCATTTAATTTCCTCAAGATAGGTAGGTTTCTTTGATACTAGTCTAATCTGGTTCTAATCCTACCTAAACCGTAGATCGTACCTTACTTTTGTAAACTTCATCTGCTCATCTCACTTGTGGTGTGCCACAGGGCTCAGTTTTAGATCCACTACTGTTTTCTGTTATCACGCTTCTTCTTGGGGACATTATTTGCAACTATAATATTAAATAAAATTTAGAATTTTACATTTTTATGCTGATGACAACCAGGTGTTTGCGTCAATAACACCTGGTGACATTGTCGTGTTTGTCTCATCCACTGCTGTAAGAAGATTAAATGCTAAATGTCCAACAGTCTCCTATAGCTAAACAATACAATATTCGGTTCATCTAGCTTCATTCAGTTTCCATAATGTCCTTGTCAGTGACTTTGTTAATAAATGTTAAACCTGTAGTTAAACATCTCCTATTCCTCTCCAACCTCAGTTTTGATGCTCAAGAAAGCAAGGTTATACACTCCTCATTTCTCTACTTAAAAAACATTCCACACAAAGGTTTCCTTTCCATTCCTAGTAGCAGGTTAGTAATTAGAGGTTACTAACTTGGAGGTTACTTGAGGTTGTAGTGTGATTAATATTTTTTTTATCTTTTCCTTTTTTCTGTACATTAGTTTAATTAACTTTGTTTTACTTTACTTTGTGAACCACAAGTAACTTTGTACATGTTCTGTACATAATTTTTGTTGTTGTTTTTTGCCACAGTTTGTATTGTTTTTATTATTTTTATCTTATTTCCTTTGTTTTGAAAAGTGCTATAGAAGTTATTATTATTATAATTATTATTACTGTTGTTGTTGTATTATATAATACTTTCATTATTATACTTTTTTTTGTCTTTCAGATTGCTGACATTGCTGTGCGTTACCATTCCTGTGACAATATTAACCACTCCAGCTTGGACAAAAACTCACTGTGCTGCCAGTCTGTTCTTCTCCCAGAGTCCAGTACAAATGTGTGTGAGGTGTGTCACAGATTGTCAGGGCCGAGTCTGACCAGCTCTTCCATACGCTGCTCGTTCCCCTCCGCATCTCAGGGAGGAGACGTGTTGCAGTTTTATCGCAGACACTGCTGCCTCCACCAACTACCTGCCCCCGTGTCCATAAAAACTTCAACCTCAGAGGGCTGTAGCAACCTTCTGAACAGCTACAGCCCCTTCAGTCAATACAGTGCCTGCTGCAGAAAAGTAGAACCTCAACTCAATGAATCACAAGCCAAAGAGGGGCCAGACGTACAAAGAGTTCCCCTTGCACCTCCTTCGTCGTCCATCCCTCCATCTTCTGTCCCTCAGCAGGGAGGAGATGGCATCACAGGACTCCGCTGTCAGACCAACAGGACACTCAGGTTTTATGTGCTGGATGTTGCTCTCAACTGGCCTCTAGCGGTGAGGCTCGGGGCAACAGGCAACAGGACTGCTTCTCTTCACCAGGAGGCCGGTACACCAGGTGATGGGAGCAGTGACAGGTCGTTTGCAGCTATTGTGAACCTGAAGGATGAGGTTCATTATGTTCTCCATCGCAGCCCAGCAACCACACTAACAGAGTCTCTGGGTAAGACGAGGACAGAATCATATTTACACTCAGTGGCCACTTTAAAATCTAATGCAACAGCTCAGCCATAAACTCTACCTTTACAAAGATAATAATGTTCATGTTAATGTTTTGTTTGATTCTGTCAGAGAGGTTTTGATAATAATCGTTCGATGGGGTCAACAGTGTACATTTTCAGACAGCCTCTCCTTAAAAGTTCTTTAGGTGCATTTCCACCACAGGATCTTTCCTCTAGTAGCAGGAACTTCTGAGGAACTTAGTTCCTCAAACTGTGTTCCCTAGGGTCTAAATTAATTTTTGAGAAGAAAACTTTACCCCTCAAAAAGTTTCTGTCCAGGGGGTTAGTACTTTCTGAAGGTACGCTACCATTTCCTGCAGCATTGTTTTACATCCAGTATTTTTAAATGTTGTTTTGCTTGTAGCTCGTTGCCGACAATAATGAGGAAATGGCAGCCCAACGACTGAGTCCAGCCTTTGTTTTCTATTTTTGGAGAAGGTGACATTACATACACATATAAATGATGTGAAAGTGACCATCGCACTTCTGGCACATCAGCAGCCAAAAATCTATTATCCAATAGCTTAGAATACAAAAGTGATCTCCAATGTATTTAAAATTCGTCACTGTCTTCGTCTGGTTTGAGTTACTGATTCTGTAAGCGGCTCAAGGTTTGCCACAATTTCAGCACATCACCCAAGAAATAAGTCTGAGGCAAACAACTAATTTTCATATCAGCAGATGAGCTGACACGGCTTAGTTTCATGGTGTTTTGCATACGGTGCACATATAGATGCTTTCAGGGAAGAGTCACCACAAAGAAATTTGCAATGAAAAGGATACAGGGTATTGTGACCTTTTTAAAGTATCTATCTGATGACTTTTTTGTTGTCAAAATTTTAACTTTAAACTTTTAAAGCTGTTTTAAGCTCCTACAGGATGTATAATGAAGTCACGGTGAGCTGTGATTTATTGTTTCTAATGAACAGTGCAGCACAGCACTTGATAACAGTCTAATGTCACCAAAAAGGCAACAAACTGCAGTTGTGAGTCCTGACCTTCTGTTCATGCTGCTGCTGTTGTAAAATTGTGACTGAAATCACACAACCTTCATGTCGTCCATTTAGACTGTATTTTATGTGGCTCGATTTTATACATTTAATGTGTTAAGTCTGGAAACAGCAATGCATAGAGACTGAGAAGAACAGTAATAATTTAAAGTAATAAGAATAATAAAAGCTGATTCACATTTATTCATGTCTTTTAAACTACAGGTAAAGGCACTGTTTGAATATGATCCTTATAGTAACTCTCTGTTTTCATGGTGTCTGTGTGTTTGTCTGTGTGTGTGTGCGTGTGTGTGCGTGTGTGTTAAAGAGGCCTTCATCAAGAACTTCAGTGCTCCCTACAGTCTCTTGCAAAGACACTTGGTCGGAGAGGAGAACAGAAAAGGAGGTGAGGAGGAAGCCAGGCGTCCAGATGAACGCCGGCGGATATCTCCCCGCCCCCTCATCACAGAACTGACCACCTCCTCCTTCCTGCCCTCCGTCATGGATCTTCAAAAGGTGAGAGAAGACTCTACAATATCTGTCTGGCCATTAAACTCTCGTCCCGTCCGCTCTGTATCCATTTGTGCATTTGTGTTAAGGAATTTAGCGACAGTCCCAAACCAGTTAAAAGAGAGAGGTAGAAGTTTATCATGACACACTCGCAGTGCGCCTGCATCATTTCTGACACATCATTCTCCAGTATATGTGCCAGAGGATGGAAGAAGCAAAATTTACAATTAAATTTGAATGTTTTTGTTAAATTAAATGTTTTTGCATTATCAGATGTTGTTCATGTCAAAGACGCAAACACACACAAAAACCCAATTCATGAAGTTAAACTAAAGAAAATAGTTTAACTAATAGTTTCACTACCCATTATCTTACACTTCATCTTACAATCACACTCAAGTCAAGTTAACGTTTATTTCCATTTAACAAACTGTTAAAAAATCACATAAAAACAATATATATTGAGTGCAGGAGGTGAAATAACCTAAACATAGTCAAAAAGAATGAATTACAAAGACAAATATAAATATGTGTGTGTTCTCCTGTAGGATGTGCTGCTGTTCTACTACACTCAGTGGTGTGGGTTCTGCTCCGTTCTCAACCACATCATCATCCAGCTGGCCAGGTTACTACAGGGAAACAGCACCATCACTGTGGCCAGGTGTGTTTGACTGTTTATGAAGGAGTTGTGGCACTACTCTGTAGGAGTAAAAGGAAAAGTAAAAATAATATAAATATATACCCACAATTCTCCTCTGCGTAGGGTGAATGTTGCCCGCAATGACCTTCCCTGGGAGTTCATGGCGGATCATGTTCCCTCTATTCTTCTCTTTCCCAGATACAGGTGAGAATAATCTCTCTGACACACACACACACACACACACACACAGAGAAACACACACACACACAGACACACACACACACACACACACACACACACACACACACACACACACACACACAGGTGCATTTTCAAGTAACACCTGGTCAAAATTAAAGGACACTGCATACAGTATTCATTCAGTTTTGACCCAGGCTTGTTTGTGTCTTTGTTAGATATCTACATATCTTATTATTTATATGTTTTGTAGTGTGTAACATTCATTTGCTGTTTATATTGTTTTGTTATACTGTATTTATTGTTGTCATGTTATTTTGCTCGGAACATCTGTCTATTTTAATCTATTTTACCTGGGATAAATATAGTAAATATTGATAGATATAATAATATAAAAAAAAGAATACAGTAAAATGAATAATGTTATAACCCCCAAAAGAAAATTGATCAAAAGAAGAAATAGAATTTTACAAAAACATTTCATCAAGATATTATAAGATATTATTATAAATAAATTCTGGTAGAATTGTTTTCACCCTTGGTTTCCCTGTTTCTTCTTCTCTTTAAGAAAACATCTGAGTGTGAAGTTTCCAGATGACCTGCCCATCACGTTACCCAACCTCCTTCACTTCATCCTGCAGCACTCTGGCTCCGTGCATGATGCAGACAAACCGGTGACATCATCCGTCAACGCCAACGGTTCAGGACCCAGCGCCATCCTCCGTGCAGAGTTCCTGGCACTCAAGCGCGAAGTTCAAGCGCTGCATCACGCCCGCGAACGACTTTCCAAACAGCTGGCGCAGCTGTGGCGCGACAACCGGCGCCTGACGTTTGACACTCGCAACTTAGAAGCCCAGAACGGCGAGCTGCAGCGAGAGATGCAAAGCTTAGAGGAGCAGCACCAGGAGAAAAGCCGGCAGCTCGGGGAAGCGGTGAGACGACTGCAGGAGCTGGCAGACACCTCAGAGAACCTGCTGAATGAAAACACGCTGCTCAGGATCCTGCTGAGGGCGCTGAAGGACAGGACGGAGGCCAGAGAGCAGGCGGAGGTGGAGAGGAAAGAGGCAGAACAGAAAAGAAGCCATATGGCCTCCTGACCACAAGTCTGCAGGGAATCCTGAGAATATCACAGAGACGAGGAAGAGAGAGGAACCAGGGCCAGGAAATGAAGAGAGGACGGAGAAAAGCTGTGATCAGACCTGAGATGTGGTGAAACAGGACAAAATGAAGCTGAAATGAGGAGGTCATGTGAAACCCACAGGGCAACGACCAAGTAGATTTTGTCAAAAGAGAAAATGAGGATGAAAGGACAGTCGACAATCTGTCGTAGAAGATCAGAAGGAAAAGAAAGGCTGCTGCCAATCACGACAGAAGTGAGGAAACATGTAAGAGGAAGAAAGTAGCAAAGGAATCAGCAGAGACAGAAATCTCCAAAGTGCTGTGATGATAGTGGGCTCATCCACTCTTAGAACAAACTAGTGTGGGAATTCAGTGCCAACCGTTCAGTTCCAACGACTCATTTCTCAAAGATGTAACGTCTGTTGACGGGTGAAAACGTAACGAGAGTTAAACTTTCTAAAAAGACTCTGCAGCCAAATTCTCTACGTTCCCTGAATGAACATAAATCCTCATATAGAAAACAATATTCATGTCACGGCCTTTTCTATGACCAGCAGCAAACAAATATAGTCCTGTCACTAAAAAACATTGAGGGAGGTGAAATGACCTGTAGCCTACTACACATGGTAAATGTAGTATAATTTCCACAGCACTAATTCCACCAGTCCAACAACAGAGTCGTGTTATTCTCTCCACTCCGCTGCTCAGTTTCTCTTTTCTAACAGAAATAATATTTTCACACTCCTGATTCCTGTTGTTTCTTCTCTGCCCTGCTCCTGATCAATGCTGAGCTCCTCTCAATGCTTCCCCTGAGCTTTTTTCACATTAAAAGCCTAGCTATGAAGGGAAGGCAGCCGGACTTTTAATGTGAAAATTTTGGAGGTGTTGAGGTATCTTCTTTTTACAGGTCCATAAATTCCAGTTTGGTTCCTGGAAAGAATCATATATTTTGGTAAGCTAGATGTAAAATGTGAGTGATCAATTGGTACTTCCTGTTATTTCTAAATACTAAGCTAGCACAACCTTGAGACTTTTATTCTGAAGGTAAGAGGGGAACTTCACATGCAACATGTCAAATGTGTCTAGAAACTCACAATTCAGTATAAATGAAAAATAAAGTATCTAATAATAAACACATGAGTAATACATTTTCAATGGGGTTTGAATGGTGCAGCTTCTTTCATGGAAATCCATCTGAAAATCAATAATAAACTCAAGTAATTGAACTAAAATAACAGCCTCAGAACTTTGTCTCTATATTTCCTGGAATTAGACCAAACTACAACTGTAGTTTTACACTGTAAAATAAAGTTCAAATCATGGTGGCTTAAAAACATTGCTCAGGGGGAGCAACGTCTGACATGACTCTTGCTGTAAGAATTAGTGCTGTGGAAATGTAAATTATAGTTGAGACAAGACAGAAGTAAACAGGGAGGAGGTGTTGTGTTGGCGTTGACTGGGGAGCAGGGAACCTTGGAAATAAATGGTTCTTCTCTGCCACTGAGGTAAATATAAAAGCCACTATTTGAGAATTAACAGTAAGCTCTTTCCTGCTGCTTTACAATCCTTTAAATTAATGCACAGTAGAAGCTTAATGCGCGACCACAGGTTAGTGATGTAGAGTTTGGCTGCAGGAGAAAGGGCTACTAATGGAGCGGAG
Source organism: Seriola lalandi dorsalis (assembly GCF_002814215.2). Lineage (NCBI taxonomy): Eukaryota > Metazoa > Chordata > Actinopteri > Carangiformes > Carangidae > Seriola > Seriola lalandi. The sequence continues at coordinate 284,676 of NW_019524877.1, forward strand.
ATTTATTTAATCCTGAAGACATGGCACCTGCTCATCGAGCAGGAGGTGAGCTTATGAGCACTTCCTTTGTTTTGTTTTTTTGTTTCTTTTTTTTTTGAAGGGGATAAAGTTCTTTTGTTAAACTGATCTATTTTTACAGGAATCCTTGAGTCACTAAAATATAATTTCTGTGTAACTATTCAGGTATTAAGAATGAGATGCTGCAATTGTTTACATGTGAAATATTGCACCTGTTTTTACTGATTAAAAATCTTTCATCTTATCGCTGGCCTGTTTATATTGCCGTTGACATGCAGGGTTGTGCATTCAAGGTTGGATGGTGGGTCCGGGTGGGCGGAGCTTGGAGGTGTGACAGAGTGGTGACTGCTTTGTTGTGACATCACAAAGTTACAGAAGTCCTTACGGCTCATTTTAAGCTCAGTTTCTGAATACAGGCTGTGTGCATTTCTCTGCGGACTGAGCACTTTGATACTTTCACAGTGTTAATATAGAACCTAAACCTGATCTATAATCTACCTTTACACTATAAACGACCTTTAAAACAGCTGCTGTGACTGATGAGATTAATGACATTGAACCGCACAGTTAAATTTGATAAATGAGCTTTAACTGTTTCGATGATGCCCCTTAGGGCCCAGGAATATGAATGCAGTTTTATCCTTTAGGGAACGTAGAGTGACAACAGACCGGCACTGTGTGACCATGAATCCAGTTCGACTGTGTTCAGCAAAGTCCTAAATGCCAGAATCTAATTTGGAGCAGCAGGAGCATGTGCTGTTAATTTAACTCTCAGTGAAAGGTCGTCTTCAGTTAGTGTCATGCACAGTTAACCTCTCACTCACAGATGTTTCTGTTTCCTGTTCTTAAAAATACCACAAGCTGCACTCACTGTTTGTCTTTATTCTTCAGTTATATTTGAAAATGGCGATTTATATGGTGTTAGCTGCTTCGGACTGAGACAATACAAAAGACAACAGTAGTAATTATTTCCCTTGACAACAGGGTACTGAGGGTAATGCTAGGCTGGATTTACATTGAAGATTTGTAGGTTATTTTTACTTAAGCATGTTAAAGCTTTAAGTTTACTTTCATTGCATTAATGTAAATCTACATGTTTGCGTTGAACATTAAAGTAAAGCACAATAGTGTTTCTCCCAGAGGCCACTTCAGTGAAAGAGAGGGTTAAGAAAAAATCAAAACAAATGTGAAACCAAAGTATAAATATAAAAAAAAAAATAACGTACATCAAAATCCCTCTCATGCACAGATCCTTGGTTTGGGATAGGGTTGGGTCAGTGAGGTTCGCACAGACGATTCAAGCTGATCTCATGACGAGGTTGGCAGAGAAGGTGTCGCCCACACTGTGGGAAAACTGTCCGATCTGCAGTCACACATTCTTCTGCACAAACTGTAAGTACATTTAATATTCATGAAATAAAAATGTTGCACCAAATACGATCTTTCAAGTAATGATGATCTTTTGCGTCTTACATCTTTCTTTCTTTTCTTCTTTTTTTTTTTTAAATGTATGCATTTGTGAGTAAGTTCATGTTCTGGCCTGTATTCACTGTCACCTTTGATATGAATTGTTCACAGGGACAATGGCAAATGCACAAGTGCCTGTTGGTGAGTCTGTCCTCCTCCTCACATGAGCAGCGGAGCTCTAATTGAAAAATTAATTCGATTCCAAACGATGTGCCTGTCCTCACCTCTCCCTCCTTGTTTCGTGCAGCGACAGTCGGCCCATTGGGAGACAGTCCGGTTCAGATTGTCTGTCCTAAGTGCAACCAGACGGTCCTCACCAAGGTGGACTACAGCGCCGGTCTGCTCACCTACCTGTTCTGTGGCGGCCTCTTCTTCTGTGGGTAAGAAGGCGTCACTTCGTCACACTATTCACCAAAAAAGAAATAGTTGGATATTTAATAGTTTTTTTTTCTCTGTTAATTATTGACCTTTAAAAGTATTGATAGGCTGAGCATGTTGTCCTCTCCAGCTTTGTTTTAGGTTGCTGTCTCATCCCGTTCTGTGTGGACCGGCTGAGAGACGCCAAGCACACCTGTCCTACCTGCAAGGCTGTTCTCGGCCTGTATAAACGCTTATAACTGATGATAGAGCTGCAACGATTAGTTGGTTAATTGATTAGTTAATCAACAACAAATTAACCATCAGTTATTTTGATAATTGAACATTTATTAAATATATTTTTTAAGCATAAAAGCCAAACATTTGCTGGTTTCGTGCTTCTTTAATGTGAGAATTTGATGCTTTACTTCGTCTACATGATAGTAAACTGAATAGGGCATTTTCCACCATTTTGTGACCTTTTATACATAACAATATTAATCATGAAAGTAATGATTAGTTGCATCACTAACTGATATGTTTCCCTACCCAGGGTTAAACTTATAGCACATTCACCGGTCAGCAGTTTCCTCCTGAATGAACCAGTGTTGAACTCAATAAATTGAATTATGCTGAATCTGACAGTAATAAAGATTTCCACTGACAATGTTATATGTCGACTCATGCCTCTTATTCAGTTGTTATTTGCAGCATTAAGTTTTGCAGTGTTACAGCGGAGACTTAACAGCTCAAACTGTGTGTTGGTGCAGATAAAAAAATAATGTGACCCTCTCGTAACGTATTCCCTCTTCATCCGTGACAATAACAAACTGTGACCAAGCGAATGATGAGCTTTGATCATTATGCAAAGATAAACAATATGCATTTATTATTGAGCTCATAAATCTCCAGGCAAACTGTTCATTTTCAAGGTAAGCCTGCTTAAACAAAGTGCTATGTCAAAATGGAAATGCAGCGTTACAGTGAGACGAATACAGTAGAAACTGTCACCTTCATTTTTCTTCCTTCATTTCAACAATTGAAACAACTGAAGCTTCAGGAAAATGGATACTAACTGATTGAGAATATATTATTTACATCTATGATGTTGTTATTGCACCATAATATATTTTATGCATAGTAAGCAATGTAATGTCACTTATGGTTGGAGGTAACCTTGGCTGTCTGCATCACGTCTTTGACATTATTTCCTTCTACTAGAGATAAATACACAACAACATTATTTCTTCATCTTCTCCACTTAACGATTCAGGACGGTGTGATTAAATAATTCGCCATGTGAGTCTTATTTCTTCACAGGGCGATGTGCTGAGAGGTGATGAAGAGCGTGAGGAGGAGGGAGAGGAGGGAGAGGCCAGCGTCTGCTCGGATTTGGACACCGTCACCTAGAAAAAAACAGACACAAACACATTAGAGATCAGTTACACCATTTTCTCCATTATTGAATTAATATATCCAATTTCTAAAGTATTTATCTAACATCAATGCATCGAAACTATTAGAGAGTCCATGTCCATTAACCTAAATCATATAGTGTGAAACTCTCTTTTTTTTCTCTTGCCTTTCAGGGCTTCCGTAGACGAAGGGTTTGGCTAACAGGAAATTGTTTGCTCAATGGTCAATGCTCACCTGTGGTGGTAGACGAGCTCGCTGTGGATCCAGACCCAGCACTAGCAGTGGCTGATGAGCTGCTGGTAGCAGGAGCGGTGGTGGTGGGGTCAGCTCTACCTCCCACCAGACCCACTCCCAACGTATCGAGCTCCGACTGGAACTGCCTGCTGATCCAGCTGCGGACCAGCGTTTGGTTTTCATAGGACTTCAAATCTGCGAGGTTGGTGCCGAGAAGACCTTTAACCTCGTTAACGGTCAGGCTCTAGGGGAGAGAAGAGCAGAGGAATGTCAAACTCATGCGCAAAAAACACACACACACTTATTTTATTTTAGTCCAGCAGAGCATAAACTGACCAGTACAACGCTCTCATCCAGGCTGGTGAACGTCGCCAAGTCCATGCTGACGTTTGAGACTGACAAACTTCTGGCAAAGCTTAAAGGTGCTCCCCCTGCAGGCCGGGAAGGAAATGAGCGATGAATACAATCAATTAGATAGTGAACTCAACTTTCAGGTTTTTCTGCATGCAGTGTGGATGTGTGTGTGTGTGTATGTGTGTGTGTGTGTGCGCGTGCGCTTGCCTACCCAAATAAGGTTGCATGAGCTGGAAGACGGGCGCAGAAATAGTTGAGCGGGCGTTTCCTCTAAATGCTTGTCTGGCGATGGTGAACAGTTCTGTCTTTTTCTCTGTGCTGCAGCTGGTGACATTGAGGGCAGTGGCGTCTCTGCAAGACACAAACACGCAGAGTTAGAGACAGGAAGTAGGTAAGAACAGCCCCCAAAGCTCGTCATATACTTGACAAGGATGTGAGGGGTACAGCCGGTGCTGGGAAACCATAAAAACAAACGGAGATCCCTCACACTGGAATCAGAGTTGCCTTCAACATCTATTATTTTGTAACATCATGATGATTTAACGACACTCGTATGTGCCAGATCATCCTTATTACATGTTGTGTGCCTGAGGAAGACCCATGTTTTCTGTTGTATGAGAAAACCACATCTCTGGTGGGAGGTACCTGAGCTTTCTGACAATAACTACTTCTATTAGTCTAAAAGAAAATGTGATCAGAATAATGGAAGGAGGAATTAGCATTTATAGAGCAACAGTGGTGAACATTGTTTGGGTTTAGTGTCACAATACCGGTGTAACAATCCTCCAAACACACGCATGACCTTTGACTCCTTACTTGAGGCTTTGTTGGGAAATGTTCTTTAAAACGTCGACGTCCAGGGAGCAGAGGTTGACTCCTCCGATGGCGTTGAGCTCTGCGCTGCCGAGTTTATTCCCCGCCTTACTCAGATACTTAGAGATGACGGCTTTAGCCTGAACGAGGAGAAAAACATGTGTTCATGAGAACAGAACACAGAGCAGAACACGCTCCACTTGTTGACTCGTTTGCTCACCAGACTCGGGTCCCACTGCCCGTTGGACGAGTCCATCAAAGCGGCGAGTGTGTCGAGCTCAGTGATGCTCCACTTGTTGATGTCATCAGCAGTGGCCAGACGAGACGCAGGGCCTAAGAGCTGAACCTGATCCTCTGGGATGGTGGAGTTGGCAGCGTAAGCCTATAAATATGTGTTTATATATATATATATATATGTTATGTTTCGCCTGGCAGAGAATCAGATAATCTGTTAAACATTTTCTGTGGAGGTTTATTTGCATAAAGACACAGAAAGTGAAGAGAAGAAACGGAGAGAGAAAACACAGAGCTGCTGATTATGTATCGGAGAGGAAACTACAGAGCGTTTGCACTGCAGGTATTTTCTTAGAAACTGCTCATTTCACACTCTCAGTTCAACGTTTCATTGTTTTCCCTAAACGGTGAAATAGTTTTATTAGCTCTTTCTCCTCCTCTGATGTTTAAAACCAGTTAAGATCCATCTTTTCCTTCAGATTTTTGTTTGTTTGTTATTGGTGCAAAATATTATTTAAATCAAAACTCCTGGTAGAAACTTCTAACTCTCTTGTTGTCGTGTTCATGGCTCCTAGAAAGTCTGAGATCCGATCATCAGGAGTTTATTAACCGTTTATTAACATCCATTCAAGTCTTCAAGGTTAATTCCACTGCAGCTTCTCTCAAAAAGGAACAAAATATATTATCCCATCTTATAATAAACATAATCATCGTCGTATGCAATAATATGCATCTAATGGCAAAGTCAACTCTACTGTTTATAATGCTCCGTGGACTTGTACTTGCAAAATCAGTATCTTGAATAATCCTTTAAATCCTTTAAATATTTCACATATTTTTACATTTGTAATTTGGGTTTTTTATTTTCATTGTGTTTTTATTTTTATCTTGAGTAACTGTCTGCATGTAGCTCGTTTTGTTGTTTCATCTTTGTGAAGCACTTTGTAATGTCTGGTATTGATAAGTTATTATTATCATCATCATCATCAATTCTGTCTCTTACAGTTATCTTTTTATCTGAACCACCTGAAGCCTTATCGCTCAATTTAAAAAGGCATTAGCAAACACACCCTCACAGGCTTCCGTCACCTACCTCCCGGAGCTTGCTGAGAACGATCTCGAGGTATTCCACCTGGTCCACCTTGGCAGTGATGGCGTCCAGGTTGTCGACCACGGTCGCGGCGCTGAGGCAGCAGTTGAACTGGGTCACGTCGTCGTAGTCGAAGGGGAACGTCTCGTCGCTGATAGTCACCTGAGTGATCGTGCCCACGGTGCACTCGTTGACTAAAATACAGGAGGGGAAAAAACAGTTAAAACAGGTAGATTCATGATGAAAGAGTGAGCTGGAGATGAGCGAGAGGCTGACCTGTAGATCGCTTTGACCTATTTTTCATGGACAGTCTTATTTCGTTCTTCAGCCTCCTCTTCTTCTGTCTGCTCACTCCGCTCCTCCTGGCTTCTTCCAGGAAGGACTTCAGGAACTGGCGCTTCGTTTTCTGCTCACAGGAAGAAAAACAGATGCATGATGTTTTTTAAAAAAAAAAGTCACCTCATCTACTACATGAAGACATTTGTGCGATACTCACTTTATCAAAGTTTTCATAGAAAGTTGAGGTCAGATACAGCGGCAGCATCCCGAGGTCCTCCAGAGTCTGTTGAGTCCATGTCGATGGAGCTCTGGTTATTGGGGAAAAAAACAACAACAAAAAACAATGTAAAAAAAAAAAAGACAGGCTCCAACATTTACTGTTTCATGATCTTTTAAAGAAAAACTGAAAGTTGCTGCTGACGCACCCGAACTGTGTTTTCCCGCCCAGCAGCAGGGCCTGAGCAGCTGAAGCCTGAGCGTCAGTGAGGTCCGGGCAGTTCTTCAGCTTATCCAGAACAGACGGGTCAGAGTTCTCGATGTAGGACCCATCCAGAGTGCAGCACATGTTTCCCAACACCAGGATATTATCTTTAGTCAAACTCGTGTTTGTGATACCCTTAGAAAATAAAGCAAGAAAGAACAGGATTACTTTACGTCATACATGCTTTAGATGGGTGGTTTGTTTGTTCTGTTGTTTGTATTTGTATCATAAAATACAATAAAAATAAAATTTGAAATAATAATTCTTAATAGCATTTTAATAGAATAATAATAGAATATGAAGTAGAGATCTTAAAACCTGGTTTTCTGAAGCTCTTCTTGAATTTCAGTCAGTCGTCTTGACTATGGACTAATTTAAGATTAATTTCAGCTACATATGTTAAATAAACAAGTTCAACAATATTCCTGAGAAAACCAGTTGAAATTTAGTTTAATAGGCTACTTAAATAAAAAAAACTTAAGAGATGTGATGCTATAAACTCTCTGTCCAACACATCGGTTTCATGCTTTGTATTGGAACATATTGTTCGTCGCTCTCACCAGGCAGCTCCTGGCATTAACAAACAGAGCGGTACGTTTGTAGCTGAGGGCGGAGGAGAAGACGGAGAAGTCTGCATCTGCCAGCTGTTCGAAGTAGGACCTGCAGCTGGCCTGTGGCACCAGAGAGTAACTGTGGAGGGAGACGGACAGACAGTAACTCGCACGAACGTTGCTCTGACAAAACCTGTTTTTACCTTCAGCCCAAACAATCTAAACTCACTCATAGTACAGCAGCACATCAGGAGGATAGAGGTCGAAGCTGGTCACGTTTGTGTCTTCTCTAATGTAGTTGTACATGCAGGTGAGCTGTGGGTGAGATCAACAACAAGTCACAATCTCTCCTTTAGTGATCAGCGGTGATTTGATTATTCATATTTACCAACCTAAATATATGTGAACATTTACAATATTCTAAAGTGTTGGTATTTGTAGTCCCCTGAAATCTAACCATAAACATCGTCATCTTAAAAGGTAATGATCTATGATATCATATCTTCTCCCAGTCGCTCTCACCTGAGACTCCACCAGCACCACCTTGTTCCTGCCTGTCCTCCGACAGGCTCTGACCAGCCTCCTGATCTGCACCGTCTGAATAGTCCTCACTCCGGTGCAGGTGAAGCCTTGTAGCACAAAGGATGACAAACTACACAAACACGCAGCACGTTATGTACCACTTGCAATCCACCTGCAGGACATTTTCCACCTGAAACGTATTTTAAAAACTCACCTGTTTGGACTTCCCAGCTCTGCGGTTGCACTTTCCACAGCTATTCGATTGAAGAATAACTCAGCCTAAAGGAAAAGATACGACAGGTAAAGACATGCAGCAGGTGTATTGAGCACAAAAGCGTGTATTTCTCCATTGCAGCCCCCCCCCCCCCTACCTGCTGCCGTTTCCATTTCTTCTTGTTGAGTGTTTTGATGACGTCGGTGTTATTTGAGAAGCCCAGCAGCAGAGCTCGAGGGATCTCAGTGGCTATCTCATCAGGAACGTTCTGTATGATCGCGTCGCTGTCGCTCTGCACTGATATGATCTAGGAGAAGACGGTTACATCACTTTGTTAAAACACTTTACACCTTTAGACAAATTGGACATTCCAGCTATTTATACGGGACATTATTGTTGTGTGTTGCATAAAGCAGGGTGACCTCTAGAATCAAGCCGTGATCAATAGAGGCTCAGGAAACAGACAAAACAAGTGAACCTCTGTTCTCACAAGGCATGCTGGATCTAGTGTCTCGCAAACAGCTGTACCTTTGGCTTCTTTACACCCACACAAAGAAAAAGAAATATCAACAGTTTTCTAAGAATGGTGCAAAAAGCAAAACGCTAAACGCTAACCCTAACTAGCAACCAGCGTTCCCGTGAGAGAAATCGCTTGTGGTTCATCACAGTACATTATTATCCCAGTTTGAGTCTTATTCTGGTTGTGATCACATTTGGGATATGGTGTTTACATGGAACATGAGAAACTTGGTTATTTATGTATGTAAGTATATGTGTGATCAAAACAATATCTGATCATCTGATTCCTCAGCCACTACGTTCTTCACCAACACAGCCTGTTGAGAAACCTGGATGAGGTGTTTACACGCCACAGCATCCTGGTTTCTATCAGAGTTCTCCAAAACCTGGATTTTGAAGTTTTCTTCCACCACTTTCCCCCTAACTTCCCCGAATCGAGGGGCCCGAAGAGAGAGGTGAATTTATACGTACAAATAAGACTAAAAGGCAACTGTTTTACATTCATCTATGTTACAAATCCCATGGCAGAAATCTAACTGTCATACCTGAGTAACGAAGACCTGCTGGACGATCTGTGGAGCCGACATCAAGTTCAGCAGGAACGTAGGATCATTAGATGCCGTGAGAAGCTGGGAGCCACTGATGCTGCTGAACACTGTTGAAGGAACTCCCACAACCAGAGAACCCAGCATGAGCAGCGACGACGTGCTGTTGATCTGGTGAGAGGAGGAGAGGAAAGCATCACCACTAAGATAACTTCAGACAGACAGACAGACAGACAGACAGACAGACAGACAGACAGACAGACAGCTACCTGCAGGGCCCCTGAAGACATCAGAGACTGGATAATGGCCTTGGCCTGACCTTCGTTCCAGCCCATCACACTGCTGAGAGTGCTCAGAGCAGCGAATAGGTCCTCAGGCTTTATCGCCTTGATCTGGCCTGTGGACATGCCGGAGCTTTCGTTGCCCAGGGCAGCGATGGCCGTGGCGTCAATGTTGTCGCCGAGGTTACCCGCCAAAGCTGCAGAAATCTACGATGACCGAAGAGAAAAGCGTCAGTTTCGGAGTAAAAACACAATGTGGTGCCCTTTGTATGGATTTACATCATTTTCATATTCTTTCCATTATTGCAGATTTTTCCTCGGTAGTAGAAAACTGTCCCGCTGATGCAGGTGTGTTCTGTGTGTTTTTATTACCTGTGAGTCCAGGTCTGTACAGAGAGTGGTCAGGTTGTGCAGCACTATCATACTTTCTTCCGCAGTCAGCTGGCTGAATGCTGGACCGGGAGCGACACAGCGAAACACCAGAGGCAGCCTGCAGAGAGAGAGAGAGAGAGAGAAGAATTGATTTTAGGATGGAAAAAAAACATTCGGAGGCTATAACACAAACATTTCACACGTTGAGACTTACAATAAGGGGTTGAAGTTGCTGTCCTGCTGATAAACGAGCTCGGTGTAGTAGTTGGTGAGGTTGAGAGGGAAGGAGGAGTGGTTGAAGAGGGCGAGATTCAGAGGGTTCACTGTAAACACCTGGATAACCTGCGGGGAGGAGGGAGCACTATGAACAACATTTATCCACCTGTCGCCAGATATTTCTTTATTCATTTCAATCCCAGTGGACAAAAGCCTGAGCTGTTGTTCAGGAATGAGTTCAGTACCTGCGGCGATCCAAACATCTGAAGATCCTCCAGAGTGAGGAAAGGCAAGAAGGGGCCGATGTACTCAGCAAACCAGGCTGTAGAGTTCAGCTCTGGGTCGCTGGGATCGTAACATCTTGGCACCGTAGCTACAACGACAAGTTATAAATATTTCAGTGGAGATTTTACACTGAGCAGAGAGATAAATAAAGAATACAAAATACAATTTAGAAATATACCGAGACTGCTCGTTCTCCTGACAGCTGTGAATCATTTAACGCACTTCAACACTGTGCAACAACGCTTCATATGGGCCTGACTCGGTGCCGTAGAACCAGGCCTCTGCTGGGCCAGGACAAACACAAGCATGCGGCCCATGAGTTTTAAAGAGGAGCGCTGCGTTACTCTGAAGACTGACCTGAGGTGAGGTAGGCACTGACGGTGTCGAACACATCTCGCCTCCCAAAGTCTGCAGCTGTGTAGTTGTATTCACCAAGAACTGAAACACTGAAACAAAACAATCAGAACACATGATTTGAAAACCACTAAAATAAGAGAAATCCTACTATTGGACAGTTTATTTAAGTGATTTAAATTTATTGAAGTATTTTTTAATTTATACGCTGAGGATCTTCATAGAGAAAAAGGCCAATATGTACTTAAGGGGAAAGTTTATTGTAGGACATATCCATAACATATAGGAGTTACAATGGGAGAAACTGATTATTTTGATTGTGTGTGTGTGTGTGTGTGTGTGTGTGTGTGTGTGTGTGTGTTTTCATGTTGAACACATTTAGAGAAATTGACATGATTGAAATGAACGTACAGCTTTTGGAAAGCTGGGCAGGTGGCGTTGTGTGTGACGTTGGGGCTGATCAGATTCTTCGTGAGGAACACCAAGTAGTTTCGGAGGCGCTGGTCAAACCAAGCGTTGACCTCTGACCTCGCGGAGCTGCTGAGAGCGATGGGCCAGACGCAAGGCAGCGTGGGCCGCCTCACCGCCGCCGGCAGAGACTCCTGTAGCGAATATACACAGCAATGTGGTTATGTGCAATATGCAATATGTTTGCATTTCTTCTGTGCGTTTGCGAGTGTGGTACATACGGTCTCCAGGAACGTCGGTGTCTGGTTGTAGCTGTTGTAGAGCACGCAGAGCTCTGCATCGCTGTCGACAACGTCAGGACGACTGAGGAATTCCTTAAGATCTGATCGAGACATGGAGTTCACCAACTAGAAGAAGAAGAGCAAACATAAAATAAGTCTCTACTCCTCATTTGTTTTCTAACTTTCTCCTCATGCGCCTCTCTTATTTCCGGACACAAACCTGAGGCATTCTGTCGTGAGGCATGAGCGACAGGAAGGTGGTCAGGTTGGGGAACTGGAATCCCAGGAATGTACGCTCCAGGAAACTATAGAAACTGTGGTTGTAGTTGTCGCCGTAGCAGCGGAGAGGCGTTGGTCCTAGAATAAGGGAGAGTGAAAGAGGCCAGCTGTCAAACAAACTCTGATCCACTGAGTTCAAATGAAGCGTGAACGTTTAGTTTCAGAGATGGTGAATCGAAGGTTATGGTGGGGTAAATGTTTGTCACAACATACATTTGCTTGCTGTAAACTGCTGTCGATGGTTTTAAGAAGAATTTGTCATTTTCTCAAAAACTCAGTGAACAATAGAAATACAGAGCAGTACTCTCCATCAGAGAGTTAGGAAAGTATCCATATCATCCATACTTAAATTAAAGTTTTAGTGACTTATAGTTTCAGTGCTCTCTCAGGACAGCACTTCAAAACACACTTTACAATTTCCAGACACTTTCAGGGGTTTATAGATTGAATATACAAGAGTAATCTGTCAGCACATCAGTCCCGTACAGAAGTCAAAGCTGTGGAGTTTCTTTTCTAAACAAACTCTGTTTCTGTTTATGGTCCAGTGTCTCTATCCAAAACACACCGTGCGTTCCCCCGAAACCTGACTATTGTGTCGATTGTGTTTCTTCCTTCTATTTCCTTCCTCATAAAACATTTGCAAAGTCATTTGTTTTTCTATTTGAGATCGGCGTTATTTATATGCACGCTTGGCAGCTCGCAGTATTGCTTTACCGCCACACGTCAACTTAAGCGTGAAACCGCCGGCGGGAAAGTGAAAAACTGTTACTGGTTTCCTTTCAGTGTGATTTCTTTACCTCTGAGAGTCTGAACGATGTGGTTGTGGATTTCTGTCTTTGCATCTTCATTGAGAGATGAGATTGTTGAGTTTAGGTCCTCTATTCTGAAATTAAAAAAATAAGATAAAATAAAAAAACAAGGCAATCGCTGATATTTGTTTCTGATGTATTACTACATTCATTGACATTTGGAGGGAATCACATAGGAGCAGCTGTAGAAACAAGCCACTATAAATTACATTTACTAAGACGAAAAGAGAAAAGAGATCATTGCTGCGTGACTTTCAGGACTGCACACGTACCCCTGCACCTCGACGCTGCAGTTCCTTCCTGTCAGGATCCTGAAGAACGGTGCAACGTGGAGCGGTGACAGGTTGACCAGCAGGGGGCGCAGTCGGTTGTGAAGCCACAGCAACACGTTGGAGTCGCTCACTGAGTGATCTGAGAGGTTTGCTCGATCAAACACAACCTGTAACATGGCCGACCTCACCGGAGAGGGGAGCATGTTTCCGTGAGCCTGCAGAAAAAGAGAAAAGACAAAGTAAGGATGAGGAAATGCAACCGCACAGAGGAAAAGCTTAAATAAGAAACCCCATTTTTTTTTACCTTTTAAGAAACAGAATTTAAGAAACCACCAATATACAGTATGTTAGAAACGTTTGACTCATGACGTATTCTACCTTGGATAAGCAGGTAACAGTTGTTTTCTAAGTCATTATCTGAGAACTGACGCTTGCAGGAAGTCTGTAAGTATGAGGCAGACTCACCACGATGGCAGGTGAGAAGTCATCAAAGAAGGTAGTGAGTTTTGGGCCGGGGACGTGTTTCATCAACATGTTGACCTGGGCTGCAGAGGTGAGCTGGCCAGGTGTGGCGGACACCTCTGCCAGCTGTCTGACGGTCAGCTGTGGCAACGCTTCCATCTGCACGTACACGAACGCACACGTACAAAGGAGGTCAAACAAACAAAAAAACACAAGCAAATAAACAAACACAATAAAAGAAAACAGGAGAAGGTACCGCTGTGAAGTTGGAGTAGAGCATCTGGAGGTCGCTGACGGACACGAGGGCAGAGAAACCTCCCAGGTTCTGCTGCAGCCACTCTCCACTGTTGTTTATGTGTGAGCTGCAGCTGGGGTCTGACCCACGGAAACACACAGGACAAACACAACGTTACTCCTGTAAATGTACCTGTTTACTTCATGCATCGTGTACAAGACACCTTGCTGACTGTAGTATATTTTTAATGTGATGTTCTGTTATATATCACAGCAGTGATAAGGATTTAAAAATTTACCCAAAACCAGAAGATTATTTAAACAGACGTTTCAACTGAATCAAGATTTTAACTGATGAAGGTCAAAGGTCCTGACTGAGATCCAGCTTAATAAATTTGTGTTTTTGAGTCAGTATGGAGGCAGTCATTTTGCCTTGGACCTACGTCTGTTTTCATCCATCCAACGGTTTTGTTTTGACTTTTATTCTCGTTGCTTTCATGCTTTTACTTTAACTATAACACCCTGTCTTCATGATGATGCGAGCACCGACCTGCAGTGTTGTTCCTGGTCAGGAAAACTTTAATGAAGTGTGTGTAGACGGACATCTGCCGGGCTTGTGTCATGCGTGGCTGGAGACGACTCAAAATCTGCACACTGTGTTTCAGAAATGAGTCGATATGATTAATGCAGACTGTGACAATAATTTGACATCACCAGAGAATCGGGTCAGAGTGGGTGAAGGTGGCGGGAGAAGGTGTGAGAGGCTCCTATGATAAACACTGTGCTGCTTACATGCGTTGGTAGGTGCTGCAGTTCAGCCCCTTTGTGGTGAGACATGACAGGAAGTCGGGGGAAACAGCAGGTAGAAAGGGGCGGAGCCGGTGGTTGAACCACAGCTGGATGAGGGCAGGGTCGTTGAAGCTGAGCTCGTTGAAGGCATCCAATCGGATTTCTCGTATAGAGTCCAGAACCATTGACAAAGCAGGATTTCTGGGGTCCAGAGTCTACAAGAAAGATTAGACACCCAGGGTCCAGGTCAGGTCTGATAGTTTCTGATATTTTAACAACTTCACGCAGGTTTTGTCACACAGAGAGAAAAAGTAACACGGTATAGTGGTATAGTTCAAACTATCAGCATGCTAATGCCTTACACTACAGAAACGCATAATTGCTCATTTGCACCTTGTTGGATAGAAGATCCAGAGCTTCATCGAGCACACGGGACGCTTTGGAGAGGAGAAGCTTCCAGGCGGGTCTGGATCCGCTGGAGTTGGAGGAGCGATTACACATCAGCATCACTGCCAGATCCTCTGCTGTTAACGCCGTCAGCTGCGTGAAGACGGAGCAGGATGACAACAGGTGAGAAAACACGCTGACTGACTGACTGTTTTTCTTACAGTGGTAGTTTCAGGACGGGCTGTTGATCTTCTTACCGAGGCGCAGGCAAATTCCTCAACGGCAAAGTCACACAAACGTCCGTTCATCTTCCCGCTGTCAAGGTGGAGCTGCAGCGCTGTGCTGGGGTTTAAAAGTGAAAAATTGTGTTGACATTATATCTGGAACAATGCGTCTAACCCAGAATAAGATAAGAATATAAGGTAGATGTTATAAAATAAAGATAAGATTGTTGTATAAATCCCACCTGTTCACTCCAGCACAGATTTCAGTTTCTGTAAAAAACAGCAATAAATTAATAAATGGTGAAACATTAAAATATTGAATTTTTGAAAAATTATATTTTTAAGAAGTGAGACAACTCACCGTTTGTCATGGTAAAATTGCACTAGGGGGAAAGAAAGAATAAGGTGGTCATGCATCTTGTATCATAATATGAGACAATATGAAAATAAAAAATACCAATTTAATTACCTCTCCGCTGTATATGACGCAACCTATAATAAAGACACAGGTAAATGTAAATTACTTATCCTGGCATAAACATATTAAAATGCATTTAAATGATACAATTTACATTATGGGAATGTAATGATAGGAAAATAAAGACGTGTTCATGTTCAGGGAAGATGGAAACCTTAGACACCGCACAGAATCAGCTGTTACCACCTGAATTCACTTGAATAAGTCTTTTAAAGCGCAGCCTTTGATACCGGATTACACACTGTCTGCTGAGAAAATTACCAGGTGAAAAGCTCGTACACTGAGGATACAATGAGGCGTAAAGCTGATTACTGTAGTGATCATCAGGAGTGGCTGTGGAATTTCTTATCAAACTAACATTTTTTTTATCCAATCCAACTGAATGTTTTGATTGTTCTCTGTCAACGTGACGCCAGCAGGAACAAGGGGTCAGATTCCAGGACAACATTACAGCTTTTACATGATCACGTGAACTGACAGAAAAGAACCAGTTTGTGAACTGATGGTGATATGTTTACACTTTCATTTAGTCCCATGTTTATACTTTGTGACTGTGTTTTCAACCTGTAAAACACCTTCTGACCTGCCAGTTGCTCAGTCTTTATAAATGTATCCCGTGCAGCCAAACAATATCGAACCCCACAGTATTTTATTTTATATTCTGATGGAGATACTTAAGTTTTATAACATACCAAATGATCAAGGTGAATTTGGGAGAAATGTGTTTTAAAATTATATAAAATACATCTGGAATATTTCCATTTTATTGACTGGTGCAGCCGTTGAAAGGTTAAAAAGTCTCACACAAAAAGAGTATATATTGTTATATACTCCTGTGTATGT
The DNA here is from genome assembly GCF_002814215.2 of Seriola lalandi dorsalis. Classification (NCBI taxonomy): domain Eukaryota; kingdom Metazoa; phylum Chordata; class Actinopteri; order Carangiformes; family Carangidae; genus Seriola; species Seriola lalandi. The sequence continues at coordinate 300,744 of NW_019524877.1, forward strand.
TGATATTATTTTCCAGACTGCGCTTCTCACCTGGTGGTATGTGCTCGGACAAGGCTATCTTGGCGTAGGTGATGTTTGAGGCTATATCAAGAGAAACTTCAGCCATGGCCAGGTCCAGTCTGGTAAACCTGGAACAACAAAAATATGTGGAATTAACATCACAATGAAATAATTAAAACGATTATTTACAATAACCATGAAAAAAAAAAAACCCAACATATTTAGATATGAACTTACAGTGTCTTGTATGATGAACAGGAAAGGTTCCCCTTGAAATGCAGAAAACAAAGATGAATACTTAACAGGGAAAGCAAAGTGAAAACTCTGAATGAAGAATAAAAGAAGAACCTTATGATTTTTTACCTGGTCAAGGAACATGACGAGGTAGAACAGGAACTCAGATAATTTCTTCTGCTCTGGAGCCTCAGTCAGGTAATCAAACAGCATATTGATGATGACATCTTTATCTGGGAGAGTAGGAAGAGGCAACACCAGCAGCTCTGCACTCTGCTTCGGAGTCAGGAGTCTTAGGACCTCCAGCTGAAAAGACGTAAGGGAAAAAGAAAGTTCATCACTGCTGCTAACGAGAAAGTAATAACAGCACCGGCCGCTTCTTTTTAATCCCTTGTTGTTTGCAAAAGTGTAATCTCACCGGGTTGAAGCGAGGGTTGAGATGCAGCAGCTCTCCGAGAGACAAAAACACTGAAAATGGCCCCAGGTTGTCCCTCAGCCACTCTGCGCTGCCTACAGAGCCGTTCACGCAGCCTGGACCTGGAGCACATCAGGCAGATAAAGACATATCTGTAAATGCTGTCACGCTTTTTCAACTTTTAAGTCCACCCAAGCTTAAGACTACGAAATGGATCTGAAATTAGTAACAGCATTGTAGTCAAAGTGCAGCGAGTACCTGAGTGTGGTTGTGACAGGAAACGCTGGATGAAATCCTTCACGACCACGTGCTGCTGCTTCAAGGTCGTGTTATCAAACTGGTGGATAAATACCTGCAGTCTGACAATAACATCACAGACAGAGGGTTGATAGATTAGCTGCACACATTAAAACACAGAACTGTTGGATGGAAGAAAAATGGAGACACGTTTCTGCTATTGTTCAATCTTTACCACCGGTGATTCTAACTTAAATAAACTTTGGCCTGTAAGTGACACAAGATGAAAGGACATGTTGTAACCTAAAATTTTGGAGGCCAGTTGCACCTCACTTTAAGGGCTCTGAATTATATCATCTGATTTAATTTGTTCTACTTCTGTTAATCTAGAGTTAGCATGTAAGCCAAAAACAGTAACGTAGATATAGACATAAAGTGTAAAAATGCAGTATATCCATGTTATTGTGGCACTTGCTTACATTTGCTGGTATGACTGACAGCTGAGGTTCCTGCGGGTCAGACAGTGCAGAAACCTTCCTGACGCAGACGGCAGGAATGCGCTCAGGCGCTCGGAGAACCACTTCCTGATCTCACCGCTGTCCATCAGCTGCTCATCAGTCAGCATCGACACTCTGATCTCCCCAATCACATCCAAAACCTCCCTCGCTGATGAACCAACTGTGGTCATAGACTGTGGGGGCGAGGTCAATGGTTTGAATACTGACATATCACTATCAATTTATATATTACCTGGAGGTGTAGACTCCCTCATTTGAGGTTTAAAAAGCTACTGACCATGTTAGCCAGGATGTCCAGAGCGGGGTTCAAGACAGAGGAGAGTTTAGTGAGCAGCATCTTCCACAGCACTTTGGAGTGGCTGCTGTTTCCGGGCAGGTTACACTTCAGGAGAGACACCAGCTGATTGGCCGTGAAGTTCTGCAGCTGTATGTGTGAGAAGATTAAGTGGCCATTTAGTTATTTAGCCAAATAGGCAGCAAGTTGCATAAACGTTACTGTCAGAATGGATCTGACTCAGTATTTTTGTCATTACAAGCTGATTTTAACCCACCTGAGCACATGCATAATTCTCCAAGGTAAAATTACAGGGGACATCCATAGAGGCTGATGTGTTCAGGTAAGACTGTAGTTCAGAGCTGTGAATACATGTAAATTAGCATCTGTACAGAGACTACTACAACAGTTCTGATGATTCTGGATGTAAATCATTAAAACATTAATACCTGTTGATTCCCCTGCAGATGTTTGTGGCTGTTAAACAATATCAAAAGAAAGAATTTAAACGACTTCAGCTCTAAAAACACTTACAATAATATAATGAATGGTAAAATGAGACTTATCAAAAAGCTCTTACCATTGAATAGGGTCACTGGGCACTGTGAATGACAGATTTAATACATTTAAAGGAAAATACTGAAGGAATTTATCACTAAAAGTCAATCAAAAGCTACAAAGTAGAAAAAGAAAAGAAATCTCACCGTGATGTTCTCCGGCACACACGCTGTTCAAATGGAGACAGGAGATATTCAGTCAACTCTTATGTTGTATTTGTGAGTTAACTGTATAACCCTATGTTTATGGACAGTCTCTATGTGTGTGTGTGTGTGTGTGTGTGTGTGTATGTGTGTGTGAGAGAGAGACTGACCATCTGGTGCAATCCTGATCAGTTCATCTATGCCAGCCCAGGTGAGCGGCTCGATGTCCGCGGGCAGAGATGGTATGGCGCCGTACAGTCGCACAAAACTGACACACAAAATAACAAAAACAAACATTTAACTAGAATTCAAACTGCTCATATCAGCATTATCAAAGCAGCACAATCCTTTGAATTTTTTTTTCTCATGAAATATGTCAGTATTGTGATATAAAAATAAATGTACTGGCCCCATTACACGCTTTTCTACTCTTAACGATCACCCAAAGAACTCTATCATGGAAGAAACATCGACCTTTACAGCTCTTTTCTACCAAATGCATAAATTCACACACTGAGCGCACACCTGGAACACTTTACAATGTGAATAGGACGACCCAGGAATCGAACCACCGACCTTTCAATTAGTGGACGGCCCACTCTACCTCCTGAGCTGCACAGCCACCTCTCTCATTCTGCCTATCTTGTTAACCTCGGTCTTGTTAGCCTTGCCGGCATCAGATTAATTTTAACTTGCCATAGCATGAAGAACACAGGTGCAATTAATAACATTAACGATGATTCAGTTCCAGCAGTTACTGCAATGGAATAATTCGTTATGTTATTGGTCACACCTGCGTCTGACAAGTCTGCTGTGAAATAGGTGTGCTGGGTTATTGTGATTATGTGATGTGGAGTGAATCACCAACAGCAGGGGTAAGTTATAAATCCTTTTGAAAGTACTCACATCTGTTTGTAGACCTCGCAGGGTGGACTGACCTGAGAAATGAAATACTTATTTATAATTAAACCAACAGAACAGGTAAGTGTTTGCTGAATAATTGTCATATCAAAGGTTTTACCTTCATGGCGAGCTGAACCAGGTAGTGTAGCACCTCTGGTAATTTTTCAGGGGACTTCATCAGGAAGTCGAACACTCGGTTGATAACAACGTCTTTCTCTGGAGGAGTAGGAAGAGGCAACAACAGCATCTCTGCTATTTGTTTTGGAGACAAGAGCTGAAGAACCTCCAGCTGGACAGGAGACAAGACAGGACAGACATTATTCTCAGGATGCTTGAAGTGTCCCTTCAGTTAGTTCAGATGAAGTATTTTGGCATGTTCAGGTTCTCCAGACTTACTCCAGAGAAGTTGGAGTTGAGTTTGTAGAAGTCAGTGACGACGGCGAATCTCGAGAAGAAGCCAAAGTTGTTTTGTAGCCACTCTGCACTGTGATTGGCTGAGGAGACACACTGTGGGTCTGAAACATATGCACAGGAATTAACCACATGTCCTGAACCTTTTGTCTTAAAATTACTTTCTTATTCATGATAAATAGGAAGCAAAATAAGCAAAGCAAATAGTACGGCTTGTCTTTACCTCCATACGATTACTCTCAGGTTGCTTACCAGTGGTGTTGTGATGCATCAGGAAGGAGAAGATGAAGTGCTCATAGATGTTACGACTGTACATTGGATCGGCATCCATGAAGGTCATGTGTCTGCTAAGAGCTGCGACACTGCACATAACAAGACAACGACAAAACGAAGATTACTACACTAAACCGTGTGTGTGTGTGTGAGGAGAAAGAAATCTTCTAAAGCCTGTGAACTCACATGGTTTGGTAAACGGGGCAGGAGAAGTTCTTGGTGCTGAGGCAGGAGAGGAGGGCTGGGGGTATGTTAGGCAGGAGGGGCATCAGTTTGATCTGGAACCAGAGCTTAATGAAGTTCGGGTCCTGGAGGTGTTGCTCGGTCAGAGACGGAGACTCCGCCTCAGCAAAGATCTGCTGAAAGTCGGACGCCACCTCGGTGAAGTTCTACAGGAGGAACACAGGAAGGAGAGAGCACTGATTTTAGTTTTTATTTTAAATGTGAGGTAAAATGAACAAACTCAGACAGATAGATAGATAGATAGATAGATAGATAGATAGATAGATAGATAGATAGATAGATAGATAGATAGATAGATAGATAGATAGATAGATAGATACACACCGCTGTGGACAGCTCCTTGATCAGTGAGTTCAGACGTTCTGTCAGCTCCATAATCAGTCTCATGACATTCGCCTCGGACATTGTCAGGTTGGTACGAGCAGCACAGTGCAAAACGTGGGCCACATTTTCCACTGCATTAGTAAGCTGGTAGCAAAAAAAAGGCACGTAGGAAAGGTTAAAAAAAAAATCTAAACATTCAAACTTGATTTAAGTTAAAAAAAAATAATAATAAAATGAAGCCTCACCCCACAAGGGCTCTTATCGAGGGTGATGCTACAAACATCCTGGATTTCAGAGGTTTCATTGTCCTTAGCGTTGTCCAGATGGCTGCACAGAAAAAAAAGCACATTATAATACAGAAACATAGACAGGCTGACCTGTGGTGGACTGAGGGGACTGATGTGCTTACTTAAAGCTGCAGTTAATGATTTTTGGCCTCTAGTGGGCAGAAGAACTCAGCAATGAGCCGATAACACCACAGCCTGACGAATCTTCAGCTTATCAAGTTATGGTGAACATGTTAGCAACAAATTGCTTTTACACATCCAACAGAAACATTTGCATTCATTTGGAGTTGTGTTTCTGGGCAGCTGAGTCCAATATTCACTTCCCTTTTGACTTTTCCACCAACTCCTGAAAAATACAGAGTAAGGCTGTGGTGTGAGGTATGAGGAAAATGCTAATTAAATAGGTTAGCTTAACTTACAACAGTTCGTGGAAGGCGAGCGTGATGTTTTGATGCATCAGGGCTTCGTCGTTTGGCAAGAACCTCCGTAACAACGGTATCACAACCTGCCGATACCAGTCCTCCACATTCGTCACATCAAATGTCTGAGGCTCGGGAATGACAGACATGTTCTGCGGCCTGTAAACGTTTGCCAGCTCGGCCAGAGTCCAGTTGAGCAGGAACTGGGTCAGAGTGGCACTTCTTATTTCTGACACGTTTCTCTGACACATGAAACAAACCAGATCAAGAGTCACTTGGCAGGATTATGTGGTTTACATACATCTGCATGTCAGTTTATGTGGTACGTGTGCATGTGTACGTAATGTATTGGTGTATGTGAGTGCTTGTACCTCATGTGTGAAGGACACAAAGTTATGAACGAAGCTCCCAACGGGTCTGAAAGCCATCATGAACCCGTTTACAACCTGTAAGTGAGACACAAGAAGTGATGAAAATTGCTATTTAGCTGGATAATAACAGATTTTAAAGCTGTTGTACTTGAACATTAAAGACGTGGCAGCACCTATAAATCCATGCTACATTATAGTACCTCTCTGAAGTTATTAGTAGGGGGTGGAGGACTGATAGATAGATATCCAGGGCTCGTCCAGTTGTGGCCCCCATCAGGGCTCATGGTGGGAGGAGGGCCAGAGCCCCCTGTCAACAAATTGTGGAAGACCAGGGTTAAGGTGCTGTTGTCCAAACCTGCGACCTCAGGCCTCATCAGCAGCTCGGCCTTCTGCGCTGGAGACAACAGGTGAAGAACCTCCAGCTGTGGTGGAGAAATAAACAAGAGACCGAGAATAAGAGAGAGGAGGAGGATGAAAAAGACATTATGTTTCTTCTTCTGTTCATTTTATATTGTACTCTATTCACCCTCTGTCTGAAACTCTCTGATAGAGCTCAGGGCTCCTTAATCAGAGCCCAGTGTGCTCTGATTGGTCAGATTGGATGTTACAGAGTTACTCCCTTTGGTGTAAACTTGGATCCTTGTGTAAGGAAAAACTCAGAAAAGCATGACATGTTTAAGTGCCTGAGACTTCAGTGTAAAAAGCAGTTTAAGTTCACCAGTTATTACGACATGAACTGCTCTGTGAAGTGTCTCTGGAGAGAAACTACCACAAAAACTCTCCCCGCTCTGTTGCTGTGACGTTGTAAATCATATGGATCTTGAAGAAAACTCAAGTTAACTCACTCCACTGAAGACCATGTTGAGTGTTGAAAAGTCCTTCATTCGGGCCATGGCTCTGAAGGTACCGAAATTCTTCATCAGCCACTCCTCGCTGCTTTCCCCTGGGCTCACACAACCTGTACACACATTACACACAAACACACAAATTAAACGAGATAAAGAATCTTTTATAGTGTTAAAAAATCTGACATGTGGGTTTTGGTCACATCTGATTGCAAGAAGACAAGAATAAGCGCCGCCTAGCCTTGGTTCAAGTCAAATGTGTCACTAACCAGAGATGGCTGCACCCTTCACATTATCCACCATCTTTTATTTTTTTGCAAAACAGCTGTTTTCCTACGTTTTCAATCCAATTATCACAATTTTGTGCATAACAATCTTGGATGAGGCAGGAAAAACATATCATTTGCTCTTTGGTATATTATGCTGTTGCTGTGATTTGTTGCAAATCTTTTGTATGACTTGAATGACTCAGCAGAATTTTATTAAATTCTGCCAATATTTGTCACTACGGCAACATTATATTAATCGCCATAAGTGAATGATTGTGAGTTAGACTCAAGCATTTTGCATAATTAACAGTAAAATAACTCATCATGGCCGCCAGTCGTGATACAGATATGAAAACAGAAGATTATATTTACAGCACAGCCCGCCTCCACAATGCACCAATATACACTTAAGCATTTTCATACTTACATTACATGTATTCAGAATTTTTTTATTCAAATTTTGTATTCTGCATATTTGTTTTTGTAACTCTTACTTTTATTGTAATTGTAATTAGTAGTTTCACACTAGCCTTTTTAACACAGTCAGCCCTGTATGTCAAAGCACACACTAAATGAGCATGTGAGTAAGTAAAATCTTTGAATCTGAAATTTTCTGAGCATTTTCTGTGATTAAAGGACATTAGAGGAATGTGCAGTGGAGGTAGGCTCTTTGTAAATAACTTCCAGTTAATTAGAAGTTAGACTTATAAGCATTACCAGCTACGCCGTCTCCAGACAGGAAGGGGTACATAAAGAATGTGTAGATCCACTTTTGTCTGACTGGATCCATCTCAGAATAATGGTGACTGAGCTCCCTCACCCTGTAAGAAAAGATAGGATGGTGAGAAGACGCTGGGGTCACCGATACACACTGGCAGAGAGAGGCAGAAATAGACATACACAGTCTGGTAGGTGGAACAGCTGAAGTTCTTGGTGCTGAGGCAGGACAGGAAGTGTTTGGTGATGGATTTAAGCAGCGGTTTTATCTTCACTTCCAGCCACATCTGGACCAGGGCTTCATTCTGGAGGGGGTCTGCACCGGGCTTCAAGTCCAGTGCCCCCTGCAGGCTGAGAAACGGCACTCCTGTCATGCTGGACCTCTGTGATGGTGGAGATAGAAGGATGTAATAAAAAAATTTTAAAAATCAGTATGTGGGGTAGAAAGACAGTTGATTTTTTTATGTTATGTAGATAAATGTGTTCCCCTTGAAAAGCTACTAAAACACGTAGGCAAAAACATGTGACATTTAACCTTCAGTATCACAATAGTCTTTCCAGAAGACTCACAGTCACTGCACTACTGATCTGTGACAGTCTCTGTGTAAGTCTGACTGTCCCTCCATGAGAATAAAAACAGAGACAGCATTACAGCACCAACTGGTCAGGTTGGAATCTGTAGCAACATTCCTCCTGTTGCATGTCTACTTGCACATTCCTGTGCTGCTCCTAACATTGAGCCGTACCATGAAGGTGTACACATCCATTGTTGCCTCAAGCATGCCTTTCAGCCTCCGCATGTGCTCTCTCCCTGTGTCTGTCGATGGTAATCCCACACACTGGAGGAAGTGCGAGGTTGAATCTGGCACCTTGGAATGAACGACAAGAGGAGAACATGAACAATAGATAAACAATATGATATTGTAAAGCAAATAACAAATCCTATGTATTAGGGAGGATATGCAGCTTCTTTTCAACTGAAAACATTTACAAACAGAAACTATGTCAAAGTTCATAACTACTGAGCTAACAATGAGCTCATAACATGGGATTGAAATGTGCTATTTTATAACATCAAGTTTCCATGAAGCTAAGACTGATTGTGGCAGATTGCCTGATTGTGTACTCATCTGGCTCATACAAACTAAATTACCAAATTTCAAATTTGTCCACATTTGATTTGTTTTTTTGTGATAGATTTTGCTCATTCAGGCAGAGACTTAGCTCCACATTAGCAGCACTTGCATTTGGCCCATGGTAACACAAGGTGTTTGCAGCCAGGGTTTCCCTTTTTATATAAACATATACAGACAATATCCATGAACTTGTACAAATCTGCTTCACAATGAGAGGGAACAAATTCTATCAGTTGGTTTCAACAAGCCAGGGAAGATTATGACTGAATGTTGACTCTAGCTCATATATCGCTGCCAGTATCATAAATCTGGCAACTAAGCATGCTGAGTTAAAGCCAATCTTTTACCATTCAATTTTAGTTATCTGGTTATACACACAATTTTTAGGGAACAAATCTGAATCACAATGAAAGGCCATTATGAGTGTCAAATAAATTAAAGCACATGCTGTATATCTACTATTACTAAGAACATAAATGTGGTTAGTGAACTAGTTAACATAGGCAATTAACCTCTTTAAGCTAGCTAGCCACATTTAATATTCACTAAGCATATTAACTTAGAAATATAATTAATTTGCAACATTATTATTTTAACACCCACAGTAAATAGCACAATAAAACAGGACCTGAGAGGCATGAAACAGACACACCTAACAACTAATCCTCCTTATAGTATTTGAATTCCTGTGATCAGCTTGTTTAATACACTTCACTTTCTTACTTTCAGAGTTTCTGAATTAGACTGTAAAGTATCTATGAATGAACGCTAATGTTAGCTAGTTTCTAACTTTAGCCTAAGGTTACAGTTTAGCTAACTAATGTTAGCTAGCTTATAGTGCGCCCTTTCGTTATAGTGATGGCTTGTCATTTCATTATCAATATACAAGATCATGGTCCTATATTATTTAATTTAGCAAACACTGGTGCTCAGTTATGAGCAGTGAGACAATGGAGGATTAGCTGTGTAGAGATATGTTTTGACATCAATATACAGTTTATTATTTCATTTTAAGATGCAATTGAGTTTTAGTCTTTTACCTTTTTGATATTTTCTATAATAAACAAACCCTTTGTTTCAAGAGTTTTAACTGGTTGGGTAATTGAACAATACTAACAACCACGTGTGCCGAAGTAATTGTATTAAAAGTGTTGGAAAGTAATTGAGCACATTTATATTAACTACTGTACTTAAGTAGCCTACAATTTTGAGGTACTTGTACTTTACTTGAGTATTTTCATTTTATGTTACTTTATATTTCTGCACCACTACATTTCAGAGTTTCATTTTATAACTCGCCTTCTGAGGAAAAGTACAGGTATGATTAATAATATTAATAATATATAATGTAGCTTTACCGGGCTAGTCCTGTTTTACATTCAGGCTCAGTGACATAGACCAGTGATACACTGAAATGGAACAAAGCCATCGTTAATTATATTAATGACACCTGTGCTTTTCCTGCAATGACAGGTCAAGATGTCAGCTGTGAAAAAAGGCCTAAAGAATATTACAACAAGTGTCTGGTGTCTTTGTAACTTTGTAAATTCACATACCAGATGCGAAAATGAAAACATTAAGAATGGAGACTGTCAGCAAACTCTGACAGCTTTAAAGCTGATCGCTAATCGCCTCATCATACCGCCAGACATGCTGGTGCATTAGTCATGAGAACTGCAAAATCATTGTACACCAGAGGTAGAAACCGTCAAACAAAAACACAACGGACAAAGATGAAAAACAAGTTGCACATCAACAATCTTGACAAATCTCAACATGACAGGCTACCACACACTGGTATTCACTCCAGGCAGGTCTATTTTTGGTGTTTCTGTCACGCAGCTCACAACTGTGAAGTACTGCATGTGTTGATAAACTCTGTTTACATTTTATTTTATCAAGCTCAGTGCAATAACTGGTGTTCGAACTGATCTTGATGCTGTTGTGTGATTTGGGCAGCTTTGTGCATTCAAATTATGCCAAGAATCCTGAGACACTGAGGTCACATGCAAATTGTGTTGTGGTAGCAGCCATTGTGGTCCTCTCTTTGTTATCACACTGAATCACTCAGTCCAATGCCACTATTATAGATCTCTTGTTATCATTTGCCCCTGACCAGATTCTTTGGAGTTGCTGCTTATACACACAGTGCTTCAGGTAATTTCCCCTCAGAATCAGATCAATTAAAACTTAAAATATTCTGCTTTGAAATAATGATAAATGCTGAAGCTGCTCCAGTGACACTGAAAGTGACTAGATTGAATAATGGAAACAAATCCAATGAAAATAAAACCAAATCCACATTGAATCACCATGGCAACGTCATAACTCATTCGAAGTTGTCTTATCATCGGTTATTAAGAAATCACTCTGAGTAATAGTCTCCAATCGACAGATAAAATCAGAACATGACGTTCATACCTGCAGCTTTAGGAGGGATTTGATTATGATCATAAATCTAGATTAATCAACAAAGAGATGCAGATCTTATGATTTTGAACTGTTTCTGGGGCTGAATTTCTTTTTGGCATTTTGTTTCACAATAATGTGAAATATTTAAGTGTGTGAAGGGTTCACTCACCTGGCCACAGGTTTCTTCTGTAGTGCAGGTTTCATTTCTGTAAATTTCCATCGGTGAAGCAACAAGACGAGCATTTAAAGACAAAAGATTCATTTAATTTAGAACAGGGCGTAATCTTTCTAAGTGGGAAAGACAATTTTATTCACCATTGGCTTTTCTATTAGAAATGTTTTTTCCATTTCAACTTTCGGATCTTACCTTCGTTCACTTGATGCCTCTGTAAGAAGAAGACAAAGGTCGTTGTTAGAGCTGACACAAGAATCTGAAGTTCAGCTATAGAGTTGGGCCTTCAGTGTTTAGGATATTTCTATCATGAGGCGTTGTATTATGAGATAATGATTGTTTATGCTTGTAATATAGTAGCATGTGACCAGTCTTCGGAAAGTTTTGACAGAAAGATGAACATATTGTTAATTTTGGTCTTTTCAGAGGATTTGTAAAGACTGTCTTTATCCTGTTAACAAAGAGCAAAACCAACAATTCTTCCCTACCATGTCTTTATCAATCACAAGGTCCTACATTTTACACTTTTGCTGTGTTTTGTTTGAGGTGTTGATTCATAAGAAGATATATTTGTGGTTTTATTTTACATTTCTGTGTGGACTGAGCACTTTGATATTTTCACAGTATTAATATAGAACCTAAACCTGCTTTATAATAAAAAATAAAAAAAAAACACATGGAAATCTCACTTTATACAACATGGGACCTGTAATATTTTTTGAACAAAAAAAGATCTATAGCACAGAGCTCGAACTACCAGGCAAGCAGTATCAGATATTAGCTACATAGATAATACGTAGTAGGATCAATTCATTGGTGACTTTGAATTTTCCTTTTGGACTGTATGTTGACACTTATACATTAGAGAAAAGACACAAAATCTGATCTTACCCAAGCAGCTCCCCAGGAGGTAAACGAGTAGGAATAGGTAGCGTGATCTCATGATGTGACAAGTCTCATGGGATGACAGGGCTTTGTGGTAAAAAATCACTGGGGAGGGAATCAGAGGAAGCAGGTGACACAGTAAACTACTACACCAACAAGCACTACAAGGTGCAGATGGATCAGCAGCCTGAGTTAGAGATGTTTTCAAGGTTTGTAAAAAAAAATAAATCATAGTTCTTTCTTAGTATTAAAGTTAAAAAAATCATATGTAAACAACGAACACAGTATGAAATAATTGATTTCATGTAATCATTATCAAAGAGGTATTCCACTTTTTGCTCCTTTGAAATTATGGCAAAGTTTAATATATTACATAAGTTTGTTCCTTTCTTTCTTCAAAACACATTTTTAGCCCATTGTTGTCTAGTCACCGTCAACACTGTTTAACACTCATGCACTTTGTGCATTAAAGCTCGGAGCCTTTTGACAGCAGATAATAATCTGGGAGTGGCTGCTAGATAGTTTACAGTCAGTGGCACAAAGTGACCTTTAACATAGCAGTACAAAAGTGATGAGACAATAGATGCTTCAGAGGAAAGAATGCTGAAACCCTGCACCCTTTACCTCAGAACAATGGACGCAGCCAACGAGCACATGACCGTGGTTGAAAAAATACATATTCTATAAAATGTTGCTAGAGCACATTTACTCTCGCTAAGCACTCGCAACAATTAGTTTCCTGATTTTCTACTGATCTGTCAATGTTAACTGGAGCCAGCATGTTTTTTGAGACACACAATGTTTCAATGAAAGGGAGATCAGGGTAAAAGGTCTTGTGTGTCTCGTTGTATAGAAGTTGTTAGGTCACTTCTCTCAGCATCTGTCATGGTAAAGTGATAACAACTAATGCACTGATTGTTTTGCTTTGCTTTCTTTTTAATACACACACGCACACACACATTTTTTTTGTCACTTGGAAAACTTAATGTGATCCTTAACTAACCTTAACTTTAACCAGAACTACAACATGTCGAACCCCAACCAACACCTAAGTCATGAAGGAGATTTTTTACTATACCAACAGGCCATACTGTGTTGTACTGTGTGTATACTGACGTATACTGACAGAGTTATCTGTTATGAAGAGTGTGAGTTAGTCACAGCAAGTGGGTATTTTCCAATCATATAAATCTATCAATGAACAAACAGTAGGTGGGTCCCCACAATGTCTGTGTGAGCAGATTTATTCATTCAATTTTAAATTTTAAGGATAAACTCTTTGAGCTGCATCATCTCAGTTTCAAGGGAGGGGTCCTCAGGCAGAAATTAGGCTGTTTGTTATTTTTTTGTAGCAGGTTTTTATTCATCGATTTCTTCAGATGATCATCAGAGAGTTATTTGTTTGCAATATATAAGAAATTCTTGTTTTACAAATTATTTACCACTGCTACAGCTACACACAAAATCACGCACACACTGATGAGTTTCCTCTCAACACTTTCACCCAGTTGAATCTGTGTTATGTATTGCAACATACTGAAAGCTCTTGTATTAAAATAAATATTTGGTCAAAGTTTAAGTGTTTGTTCAGGCTCATTCATCCTCCGCGCCCATTCATAACTCTGGCAGGTGAAAGACAAACACTGTTTAGATTATTTTTGGATAATTTGCTGTTACCAAAGCTGGAGATTAACAGAAGTAGTGTGAAAATACTTGAAAATGTTTGTCCTGTAAGGCTAGTTAAATTACATCACCCACATCCACACTCATACACACAGTTAATACATAATTCCTTTCCTCTCAGTGTTTTATTATCTTTATTACGTAAGAGGATGTTAAAAAAAAAATTAAGTTTAGACAAAATAAAATCAAACCTAGTTGATCAGTCCTTTAATTTGTATCAATGTTAAAGGTCACTTTTAGTTTAGAACTTTTGAAATTTGAAAGAAAAGTAAGAAAAGAAAATGATGGTGCAGCTACTTTGTTTTTGTTTTGGTGTTTTGTGGTACAAAGGCAATTTATTCCAATTCCTGGCACCACAAGAAAAAGCATATCTCCTCAAGGACTGAAAATAACTACAGTTGTGAGGTACTGTGAGGAATTTCTATTTGATCCTACTTTTTACTTCTGCTTCACTGCATTTCAGGAGTAAATATTTCAATTTTTACTCCACAACATTTAGATTTTGTTACTTACAGTCGCTTAACAATTAGATATACAATTAAAAATCTGATGCCAATTCTGTACGGCTCGAGTTACAAACAAAAGTAATAAGATTATAATCTTACACTTGATTCTTAATACTTGCTACTGCTTTTGCACTTTTACCTCAGTGAAATCTTTAAATGTAAGAGTTAACGTCTTTTTTTTTTTACATTTAGTAAATGATCTGGATACTTCTTCCACAACTCATTTGGTCTCTTGCAGTTTCAAGCCAGTGATTTAGTCATCTGAATAATCTGTAATACATTTATTATTCTTTGTTCTAATGGTTATTTAGAAAGTCACATGTATATTTTATTATAAGGAGCGTGCATCTCCTTATAAGCTTGAACACTCTCCAACCCAGTTTAATGAGGTAGAGCTTATTCCCACAGCTGAAATCCCCAAACGGCACGTTGTTGCCAGAGCTGCACACTCATACAACAAAAAAAAAGAGGCCAGATTATGGTACTTTAAGTGATCATTTGTGAGTGATTTTCAACCTTATCTGTTTGTAAAACCTGCTTTTTATAAACCATTAACACATTAGCATTTGTTCTCTCTTTACTGTTAAATATGAATCAATATCAATCTACATGAGTAGATCCATCCATGATAAGCACATGTAGAGACAGGATAACAAGATGGTGATGTGATCCTTTAGGATGCAGTGACAGATTTCGCGTGGATATAAAATAAAATAACGACATGACACATCAAAACTGAATCTCTTACCAAATCTTGTTTGTGGCTGGAGTCCGTCAGGCGCTGTAAAGTACCGGCTGGTTAGACACTCTCTCCTGACACCTGAGACACAGGTGTACCAGTGAACTGTTGAAGGGTGTGTTTTCTTGTGACGACAACACAGTTAATGCTGGCTCTTCTGCTTTAGGCGTGTACTATACAGCCACTGCTGCATTCAGGTATACATTATGTACTTAAGAGTGTAGGCTAGATATATGCTCAGCTTTTGTGTCTATGAATACTCATGTGAAAGAAAGGTAGACACAAAGTATAAAGTTACACCTGATCCATGTTCAGCAGGTTCCACCTCCCTAATATTTGTTTTCTGGATATATAAGCCTCTAGCTTTGTTAATAATACAGCAATTTGGACTTGAAATTTGAGAGAGCCAATCATGTAGTGTTTAACTTAGAGATCACATGGGCTAAATATAGATTTGTTTTCAACTTTAGACAGCTTGTCACAGAAACTCTTCCTTTTCTGTGGTTACATCACATCCATCCCAGTAATGATGTCTTGGCACCAGAGTAAGAATTGACTATAAACACTTCCACCGCAGATGAAGAATCTCTTTTAGGGCTTCAAAGGTTTGTCAGTCGGCTTTAATCCCCAGAATTAGACATAAAACTTCAAATAATGAGCAAGAAATGACTTTAAAATCTAAAAGTGGACCGCAAACATCACATGCTATTCTCAAAATGGAGAGACGTTGGCATTCATGTGTGCGTGTGGCCACACACTCTCAAGAACACACAAACACACATACCCTGGCATGCACACACACATCAGGTTAAACTGGTTTGTTAATAATCTTCAAACAAACTGAATTCAGTATTAGTGATTCATTCAGCATAAAGGTTGACTGACTCTTGCAGTGAACAGAGCCCCAGCCATAAATCATATTACAGGGAATGGATTACTAAAAAGTAAACTGAAGTTTATTCACAATTTGATCAAGGAGGACTGGTAATACCAATATGTTTACAATCGCAACAGATGGCGTATTATTGATATATTAAAGGTTATTCAGCGCCACAGTGCTTCAGATGCCATCTGATCTATTATGACTTTAAAAGAATCCTTTAAGAACTTTAAGATTTATTATAATTGTTTAGAAATTACAAGCCAAAAATATTGTCTTTGAAAGAATATTAAACAAATGTAACCAACGTGTTTTACCTTTTTGTGTGTGTATTTGTGTGTGTAAATTGGAGATCTCCAACTTCCAGAGTAGGAATAGTTAGGTATTTGGGGAGATACACTTTTGTAACAATTTAGCAAATAGTCTCTCTTTGGTCTTGATGATATGTTTTTGTTCTGTTTGAGTTTTTCAGAAATACAAGTGGGCTAATTCTTTTTCTGTTCATTAAAGCAGTGGTCAAAGTTCAACAAATTTGAAGCGTGAAAACGCCAATAGTCATGAAATGGTTTTTGAACAGCTTAAAAAGAAGAGATAGTGATATTGCAGTTTTGTATTACTGTATGTAAAGAAACTGACACTAATTTCTTAAAAATCGCTACAGCAGAAAATGTATTGTTTATTAAAGAAATAACTCATGTGATGAAGTGACTTGGCAAGAACCTTGTTTTTGAAGTGTTTTCCTTCCAGCTCTGTATCATATGACATTTCCCTCGACTTCCTCTGCTATCACACAACTTAAAGTGGTGTCTCCTGCCACCTTTTGTCAGCTCGTCAAGTTGTTTTGTTTTCTGTACTGTGGGTCTGACAGTGCAAACTTTAGAGTTTCCTGCAGATTGTTATGGCTGTCTGTGACCAGCTGTATCCTGACTTGTGGTCGACCAGCTCCCAGCCTGAGGTCTTTAGTCACCTCCCACTCTACACCTTGTGGTAAGTTTGATCGCCTGTCTTTATGATCTTCAGATGTAAGTCTTCTCCTTTAGGTTTCTTCTCAGGTCTCTACTCCGTGCTACACTTCACCTGCTCCAGCCAGCCCCCTGATCCTCTCCAGTTTGTAAAATATGTAACTAAGATAATGTCTAATGGCATCACTGTGATATTATAAAGGGGGGCTTGACAAAGCTCTCTCCAGAGCCACAGAAGACATTATGCAGCTTTTTTATTCACAGTTTGTTTTCACAGACTGAATATTCTCAGTGACTAAGAGATTGATATTTGAGCTCACTGGCAGCAAGTTGGCTACAAGCTACAAAAACAAAAGGCACCAAAAAAAGAAACTGCAAACTGAGACATTCTTTTTCTCATTTTATTTAAGACACTTTTAATATTCAAGACACTTCAAAAAATATAATTTAAAGTCAACAATTAAGTGTGTGAAGTCTATCTTTAACCAGTAGTATAATTAAATCTGTAGAAATAACAACACTCTCCGCTAGGTGGCAGTATGCGCTTCGTGGCTGCTGAATTCTTCTTCCGGTCTTGTTTCGACGAAGGATGAAATTATTCAATGGACTATAAACATGTGTGACCCAATCATTTGCAGCTGTGATGTGAAGCCTTTTTGCAGTAATAGCGTTTAGTTTTTATTGTCTTGTTGTCGTCTGTTGAAATGCAGTTTCGGTAACCGTCGCACGGTGCCCGTCACGTCACCGGTGTGACCGTTAAAGCGCGTGCCCTCTCGGTGAAACACCCAGAGACCTTCTGTCATCATGTCGTTGTGGCTGAGGTCATGTCAGCGGTGTTACCTGAACGCCGCTGTCAGAAGATGCTGCTCCACGGTTCACGGGGAGGTGAGGGTGAGGTTTGCACCCAGTCCCACAGGTAAGGTCCTCACAGAAATACACAGCGTAGCAGAACTTATGGTTCTGTCTACATCTGTTTAAAGTTTGCTTTTGTTTTACCACAACACTGTTGAGATCAACAAATCACCAACGACAGACCAACAGGTGATACATTCACTGATGACCAGTCAGATACATCTTGAAATTATAGTTTTTGGGGAAAGCTTAAGAATGTGCACATCACATTACTGACCGGGTTTAATGGCCTGTCTGAGAAGTGGCAGCTGTAACATCAGTTACATCAAAAACACAAATGGACCACATAGACCTCAAATCAAAACGAAACACAAAATGACTAAAAATAGAAGGAAAATTACTACAAAGTGATGCGAAACGACCACAGAGAGATGCAAGATGACCACCAAGAGGCACAAAAGAGCTACAGAGAGACAGAAAACAAAGAGACAAATGCTGACTCACTGTCAAACCTTACTGTGATGTTTTAGTTAAGGGAGAGATTCTTAATGTTTTTAGTACAGCTACTTTTCCTTCCTTTTCCAACTATGATAAGTCAAGTGAAAAAGCCCTATTCAGTTCATGTGAAAATATTTCTCTTTGTCCTGCATGTGAAAACCAGCCTCTTTTTAGATATCTATTTGTATTCGGGGGTTTGATGTTCTAACAACACTTTGCTTTGTGCTGCAGGCTTCCTGCACCTCGGAGGCCTCCGAACTGCTCTCTACAATTACATCTTTGCAAAGAAGTATGGAGGCGTGTTCATCCTGCGGCTGGAGGACACGGATCAGAGCAGACTGGTACCAGGAGCGGCAGAGTCCATAGAGGACATGCTGGAGTGGGCCGGTAGGAAGCGCTGTGGTTGTGAATTAAGACTGCAGGTTTTATTTATTGTAGATAATCGCTGTTAGGATCATCAGCTGTTTTGTCTGTATATTATAATAAAATAATAATAATCTATATATTGTAAAGGTTTATTAATTTAATGGCACCATTTTCACATCTGCCAGGTATACCTCCAGATGAGAGTCCCCGTCGAGGCGGGCCGGTGGGTCCATACCTTCAGTCTCAGAGATTAGACCTGTACAGTCAGACAGCCCAGCAGCTTGTCAACAGTGGTCACGCCTACCACTGTTTCTGCAGCCCGCAGAGACTGGAACTGCTCAAGAAAGAAGCTTTGAGGAGCGGACAGACTCCAAGGTGACTAAATACCGTGAACAAACATATTCTCGCAGACTTGAAGATAACATGCAACCAGACTTCAGGATGGTTTTGTCAGATTTAAAACATTGGCTGCGTTTCTCATTCTCTGCAGATATGACAACAGGTGTCGTCACCTTCGGGCCGACCAGGTCCAGGAGAAGCTGGCTCAAGGAACGTCGCATGTGATCAGGTTTCGTTTGGACGAGGGCGTCGAGCCTTTTCAGGACCTGATCTTTGGATGGAATCGTCATGAAGTGGCCCAGGTCGGGTTTCTGATGATTGCACTGTTTTGAATGTGCAGCACCTGAAATGTCTGTAGACCCTCGTCTCTTTGATTCAGTGGGACACACACTAAATGATGTAGGATAGAGTAACACATCAAATGAGGTGTGATGACTATTTCTTCCCCAATTTCTCAGATAACTTTTAATTGCCATTAAATTTACTCATTTAATTTTAATCCAGGATCTCTGATGTTGCATCATGATTTAACAAGAGTTTTAGTTTAAGAATAAGTTTGTCTTTTTTGATTTAGCTTTTCATACCCTCTGTCCTCTCCTCTAGGTGGAGGGGGACCCTGTGGTGATCAAAGCAGATGGGTTTCCCACCTATCACCTCGCTAACATAGTAGATGATCATTACATGAAGATCAGCCATGTTCTGCGGGGGTCTGAGTGGCTCATCTCCACCTCCAAACATCTCCTCATGTATCAAGCCCTTGGATGGAAACCACCCACCTTTGGACATCTGCCGCTCCTGATGAACAAAGACGGTAGTAAGCTGTCCAAGAGGCAGGGGGATATATTCATCCAGAGCTTCCAGAGAGACGAGATCCTGCCGGAGGCTCTGCTGGATATCACCACCAACTGTGGATCTGGATTCAGCAGTGAGTGAAGGAGAAGTTATCAGAGAGGGAGGATAAAGAGACAAGAACACGATGAATTAGTGACTATAAAATTACATTTATTTGGATGCTTAAATTGTATTTAAGGTTGAACCTGGAGATAGTGATTGAAAAAAAAAACTGTGTGAAATCAGATCTGAATATTTATTGTTATTTATTAATATCACGTTGCCTTACAGCCAATCGAATTGGGAGGAGGATAGATGAGCTGATATCTGAGTTTAATCCTTCAAAGATCACAACTCATTCGGCCTTGTTAGACCTGGAAAAACTACCAGAGTTCAACAGGTAAGTCAAAACTCTGTCCTTCCCTGTATTCCTGTCTTTTTTGTCTGTTTCTTTCTTCAACTGTCTCTCTGTCTCCGTCACTGAGGCCTCATCTGGTCCTAAAGTGAACATTGTGTTTACTTGGACTGACCACCCAGCAGCACTTTGTAATAACTGTATCACAATGTTTTATTCCATTACAGTATATAAAAGCTTTTTTACTGTAGCATTGTGTGTACTTTATTAGATAAATTACGTACAGTATTAGCAGAGCTGCCCGAAACCCCTTGTCCAAGAATAAAGCTCGGGACAAGATGCTTCAGAGCTCAGTGTTAACGTTAATGATGACAGGCTAATGCTATAAATGCAGAACTAAGTACTGGATATCATAAACTGCTGCTGTACAGAGGATAAACCCTTTTAGTTGCAGTCACCCCACAGTCTTTCCTGAGGTCAAAGTTAAGGATCTAAAATCTGCAAAGTTGTCCCTCAATCCAACAATTGTGTCTTTGAGCTCTACAGCCTCACAAGGCTGCTAGCATGTCTTGCTAAAGTAAATTTAGCTTTTTGTGGTTCAACCAAACTGCATGTGGTCAAATTGTTTGTTCTTTTTAAGTTATAAAAGTCACAGTTCATATCTGTAATGTGTCCGGTGGCGACAGAATCCACCTGCAGCAGCGTATCGAAGACGAGGACCAGTGCGTTCTGCTGATAAAAGATCTGCAGGAGCAAATCCAGCAGGCCTACGCAGCAGAGATCCAGGAGGATGAAGTCCTGCATGAGGATTATATCAGGCGGGTGCTGCAGCTTCGCAAGGTAACCTTAAGGCCATACTTACAAATGTGTTTGCATGCTTCAAAACATACACACCACGCCCTCACCTTGCTAAATGTTAGTTAGTGTGTTTGCTTACTCAGCACTTTGAGCCTAAATTCAGCTGATGAAAACAAACTACATCTCTTCTTTCTCAGTACTGCTCTCCTGTCTGTCTGTAATACTGAAACTATTCTCTTCCCGTCTCGACAGGGTCACATATCCTCCCTGAAGGAGCTTGTGAGTCCTGATTATTCCTACCTATGGGTGCGTCCTTCTGTCTCCAGCCAGCAGGTGGCAGCACTCACTGCAGAAGCCCAGCACATTGCCTCATTAGTGTTAAAGTATGTAGTGTTATTAACGCTCACTGTTTTCACTTTACTTTACACCTACAGTTTGAGCAGGATTATGAGCATTTCTGTGTCTGTGCGTTTAGATTGATAGAGGAGCGAGGTGAGGAGCTGACGGTGGATCAGCTCAGTAAAGATCTGAAGACTCTGGCTAAACAGACGAAAGCCACAAAGTACAGAGAAGTGATGAAGCTTTTACGTCTGACTCTCAGCGGTCTGCAGGTACCTCAAGACATCGTGTTCATTTTCATGACTGGTGGTGATGTAAAATCTACAGGGTTTCCTGTGTGAAACTGGTTTAGTTGAGGCGGGAGGTGTTGAACTTTAAACTAATTTTAAAGAATAAGGCCAAACATGTTCCACATTTTGATTATTGTCAATAAATCCCATGTAAACAACAATGAATATTATCCTAATAACAAGTATTGTGTGTGCATCCAGAACCTTGGCTTACTCCTCTGCGCCACACTGCTGCCTTGTCGTCTATTTAAACACATCATTAAATTAAAACATGCACTGGGTGACTGTTTCTTCATCATGAAAAATACGGGCACTGTGTTTATTTAGAAACAGATCCACAGACTAATAACAGCGACGTCTTTCACAGTGTCGTGAGAGTAGCTCTTGTAATGCAGAGGCCACTGTGCATGTGAACAATCGCTGTGAGCGTTATTATTTGTGAAGTTGGCATTAGAAATTGAATTGGTGTGTGGGAATGTCCAGACCGTGTGATGCTGTCAGTTTATTTTCTCCCCCCTGAGGAAAGTGTCCAAACACTCTGGGCTTGAATGTCCCACTCATTGCAGCATCTAGATTCTGCCTCAGTTCATATTACTGAGCGCTGACTGCAGCTGCTGCACCAGTCTCCCGTAGTTCTGTTCGGGGTGAGAAATGCCTCGCTCGCTATCGGTCGATGAGGAAACATCTTTGTTCCCTGTCGCCCTCTTATCACGTCTCTGTTGTATCTCCTCTCTTCTGATTACTCCAGCTCTTACACAAATCCATCACATTCGACAGTTTCTTCTTGTGCGTCAGACATACATACTCCTCATATCGATCAAGGGAAAACAAGGGAGCTCTATGGCACAGGGGAATAAGCTAAATCAGATTGTGGATACACACAGTACTTGTTAGTTGATACATTTATTGTTGTTTAGGTGTTTTGATGGGATTTGTTGACAAATGTTGAAAATCACCAGACTCATCCTTTAACCCAGAGCTTCAGCAGCTGCTGCTTGTGTGCTGAGTCATTCTTCACACATCTCCAGCTGTGTGTGACTGACTGAGCCGTTTGCCTTCAACATTTCCTGACTGACAAAAAAAAAACAGATTAAGTGACATATGATGTTTAAGCCTGATGAATCAGTCAATCCTGATCCTCCTCAGGCTCCTTTCTTTTTCATCTTGGAGCCAAACCTGGAGACATTCACAAACTAGATTGTGATATGCAGCAAAAACTGCCCACTTGTTAATCTCCAGCTAGAACCGCGTCGAGGTGCTTTTCAGATTGCGTGACCTACATAACTTATTCTGATGAGCCAATTCTTTGACAGCACAAGAGTTTCTGTTTCACAAAAATTGGTCTCGGACAGGCTAATCATGGTAAAAGTGAAGTATTCTGTTCTGGGCTTTAGCGGAGGTGGTCATTTACTAAATGTGTGCAGGCGGACTCTGCAGAAACACGGCTGCAGGAAACCCCAACTGTTTTTCTAAAAGTCCTTTTTTATTGCTTTTTTAAAAAAATATTATTCACAATATAGGTTGCAGTTATGTCTAATCCCAACAATGACTTTAGTCACTCATCATACCTTCCCTGGATTATATGAATATAAATAAATAAATGGACAGTCCACTTTCAGGGAGTCTCACTGACGTCGACTGCTCTGAGTAAACAAATCAAACAAAGAAGAACATGTTTGTCTTTGACTGGTCTTTACATACTGACTCAAGAACATCACCTGCACTATGATATTTTAGTATAATTTTAACTCTGAGGAACTAATAACATCACCTGATCTTTTTTTACAGCTCCATTGCGACTTTCATTTCTGCAGTTGTATCTTTCAAATGTGACCTCAGCAAATTCAGTCTTTTTTTTTTGGCTTCAATAATCACAAAAAGACTCAGTTCCTGCTGGACTGTTAAAATTTCACGTGTCCCTTTTTTTCAATTTCCATCCATGGCATGACGAGGTAAACTCTAAAATAGATTTTTAAAATGATAGTAATGACTAAAGCCTGAGAAATGCCACCACAGTAATCCTGTAGGGATATGGAAAGAGGAAGTTGTTTCTGATTGCAGTTTACTGTCTGTTGCATTACTTGTCTGGTTCGACACGCATAACTTCACTGACCACCTCTTCTTCCTCTGATCTGCAGCAAGGTCCCAGTGTAGCCGAGATGATGTTGTCTTTGGGGCCTGCAGAGATCAGCCATCGATTCCAGAAACTTATGCTGCTTTCAGAGACGAGTTAAAGACTGGACCACCTGCCAGCTCGTGGCTGGATGTCGACCTGAAGACGAGAACTGGTGTTGAGGACGTGGCCTGTATGTTGAGAGTTAAATGTTTAACCTCACACTGATTCTGCCAAAGCTAACTGGGACACATTTAAAATGAACTGCACCCCACTGGTCATAAGTTAAATAATACTCGAATTATTTGAAATATTTTATAAAACAATGGAAAACTAATTTTACACTCATGATGTGTTTGTTTTATTCATGCTGTGACACTTTACTGGACCAGGAGACGCCATGCACTCAAGGTTGGGAAGTACCTTGGTATTTTTATGCAAATTATCCTGTGCTTTACTTCAGAAGAACAGTTTTAACGAACCCCATTCCACAGATGTATTGTACAGTCAAAAGTGAAAACTATTACAAGTCGTTAATTATTATAATTACTATTGACTTTCTCATGGATCATGTACAGTGGAGGAAGTAATTATTTAATCCCCTGCTGATTTTGTAAGTTTACACCCTCACAAAGACATGAACAGTCCATAATTTTTATCGTAGGTTTATTTTAACAGAGACAGAATATCAACAAAAAAATTAAAAAAAAACATTAAATAAAAAGGTAGTAAATTAATTTGTATTTGATTGAATTAAATAAGTATTTGATCCTCAAGCAAAACGTGACTTTGTACTTGGTGGAGAAAACCTTTTTTCTTTTAGTTGGTCACCAGGTTTGCGCACATCTCAAGAGGGATTTTGGTCCACTCCTCTTTACTCTCCAAATCCTGAAGGTTTCGAGGCTGTTGCTTAGCAACTCGAAGTTTCAGCTCCCTCCACAGATTTTCTATGGGATTAAGGTCCGGAGACTGGCTAGGCCACTCCAGGATCTTAATGTGCTTCTTCTTGAGCCACTCCTTTTTTGCCCTGGCCGTATGTTTTGGGTCATTGTCCTGCTGGAAGACCCATCCACGACCCGTCTTCAGTGTTCTGGCCGAGGCCCGGGAGGTTCTCATGGTACATGGCCCCGTTCATCGGCCCTTCAATGCGGTGAAGTCTTCCTGTACCCTTAGCAGAGAAACATGACGAGTCGAGTTGATGCCAAAGAGCTCAATTTTGGTCTCATCCGACCACATCACATTCTCCCAAGCTTCTCTGAATCATTCAGGTGTTCATTGGCAAACTTCAGACGGGCCTGTACACGGGCCTTCTTGAGCAGGGGGACCTTGCGGGCACTGCAGGATCTCAGTCCATTACAGCGAAGTGTGTTACCAATGGTTTCCTTGGTGACTGTGGTCCCAGCTCCCTTGAGATCATTAACAAGCTCGTCCCGTGTAATTCTGGGCTGATCCCTCACCTTTCTCAGAACCATCCTTACCCCACGAGGTGAGATCTTGCATGGAGCTCCAGAGCGAAGGGCGACTGACTGTTATCTTTCTTCCATTTTCTAATTATCGCGCCAACAGTGGTCTCTTTCTCATCAAGCTTCTTGCTGATGCTCTTGCAGCCCATTCCTACAATCTTGTCCCTGACGTCCCTTGACAGCTCTTTGGTCTCGCCCGTGGTGGTGGAGAGGTTTGAATGGAAGAGATTGATTCTGTGACGGGTGTCTTTTTATACACATAACGAGTTGAGACAGGACTAATTTAACTGCCTCATGGGCACATAACCGGTCTGTGGGGGTCAGAATTCTTGCTGGTTTGTAGGGGATCAAATACTTATTACACTCATTCAAATACAAATTAATTTATAACCTTTATTTAATGTTTTTATTCTGGATTTTTTGTTGATATACCATAAAAATATGGACAGTTCATGTCTTTTGTAAGGGGGTAAACTTACAAAATCAGCAGGGGATCAAATAATTATTTCCTCCACTGTGTATTTGATTTTAAATTACTGCCTAGCTGAGCAACTGACTGATGATCTTAAAATGAAGCTAATTGATCCCTATGAAGCAGGGGAGGCTATAGGTAGTTAACTGGTACTGTGGAAGTCCAGACAAGATCTTGAAGACCAAGAAAACATCTGGATAAAACTGCAAAAATCAAAACGCCCATATGACTGCAGAGGAGCTGCAGGAAGGTTCCACTGACACAGGAGCGGTGGCGCACCAGTCCACTGTGCAGCGTTGATGCACAAATAAGAGTCAACATGGAAGTTATATCAGGGGGAAACCTTACCTGTGACCTCACCACAAAGGTCAATGTCTGAAGTCTGGAGCATTTGATGAAAGGAAGACCTTGCCAACTGTTAAACATGGGGGTGGGAGTATTCTGCTTTGGGGCTGTGTGCAAACATCAGTATATTCTGATGCAAAAGAGACACAAAGTGAACATAGAGATGCAAAATGAACACAAAGAAACAGCAACTATGAAGTGACCTTTTAAAGTGACGTAAAACGATCAAAAACTAACACAAAAATACAAAAAAAAAAAGTGACACAAAGTGATGCAGAACAACCACAGCAGAACAAACAACTACATATAGATGCAAAATAACAGACACAATTTTGGACCGGGGGCTCTCTGGGGTGTAGGAGGTTTTACCTGTCTGTGCCCAGGGAAACATAATCTATCAATACTTTAACCTTTTTTTTTTTTTTTTTTAAACTTTCCACAGCTGATACTTACTACTACTGTTCATATAAGTTGGTGGCTTCACGGAGAACTTCAGTTTCTGGTTTACAGCGTGGTGCAGATGTACGGGTGGGGAGGGGCGGGGGCGTGTGACATATAAACTGGTTAGTGTGTCAGGAGTGTGACTGGGCGTGAGTGTCACATGTCGCCTCCGTGAGACAAGCGGCAGTTTGACACCTCCGCCTCCCACAGACAGACTCTCGGATTAGCGGTAAATATCTCTGGACCTGCAGGAGACGGACGGTGATGGCGACCGGTGACAGCTCGGCAACTTTTGAGTCATGGCTCAGTAAGTAAAACATGTTGTTTTTTTTGGTTTTTTTTTTTACTTGTAAATCGGACCTAGCTAACGTAACGTTATCATGTCATATCTGAACCAACTGTCGCTGCTCTGTTAGCTAACGCTACGTTAACCGTCAGCTGGACTCAATTACCGTAATAAAACCTTACACGTGCGCGTAAATATGCATGTGTGTGTCGATTTATTTTAACTTTAATAAATCAGTTTGTCTTGATGCAGAAAGTATCGGATGGAACAGGAAGTTGCTTTAGCCCGTGCGCGTGCCCGTCCCAGCGCTGGAGCGCTGTGTTGTGTCTACGCTCCTGCTGTGCGCGTTCACGATGGCGGAAAGAAAATACATATGTCTACAGTGTAGGATGAAGTTTGTACTCAATGTGCTCAGTGAACGTGGCAACACCACCGTGGAGGAACACAGTGGTAATAGTTAAAGACTTGCATTTAAGTAAATCTTAAGTTAGAGATTTTTTCAGACTGTTAATACTAGAGCTGCAACTATTAGTAGGTTGATCGATTAGCTGATCAAAATAAAAAAAGATGGTTCCATAATATCTCTTCTACTTGTCTTACATTATACTAAATAATAAACTATATTTTATGGGTTTGAACATTTAATTATGTCACCTTGTGGTCTAGGAAATGTTTACACTGTTTTCTGATGTTATTTAGGCCAAACAATCACAAATAAAGAAATATTGCAGCTCTATTTAATACTTAGATTTGGCAAGAAGTTAAAGTTGTCACATATTCCCAGTTTAAGCCATTTTAATTCAAATCAGTTGAACTTGCATGCTGCTTAGCAGGATGGAAAAAAAAAGATCATCCTCTTTACGTCTCTTAAACTCTTTACATAATGACAAAGTCCTTGTTTTCAAAGTGACTCACCATTTGAGGTAAAAGATTTTTATGCTAGAAGAGCAGTATTTAATGCTTTTATCTCATGGTTAGTGTAACATCTGAATATTCAAAGTAAATCCTACTCAATTTGTCAAACAGATGTAGTTTTAAAAAAGTATAAAAATCAGCAAAAATGAACATGCATAGCTAGCAGTAACTCAAATTAGCCATAAGGTATTCTGCTTTAGTCTTGAAATGATTAGTTGACTTGATAGATTGACAGAAAGTGAATCAAGATGAATCAGCAATTTTACTCACGATTAAAGTAATAAATAACTTTAAGCAAGAATCAAAGACATTCTGCTTTTGGAGTGCGCATCAGTACATACTGCATACTAAAGTTTTGCATATAGCACTTGAACATGTAACTCCTCATGTAAATTCTGTGGCCCAAGTGAACATGAGTTTTTTTTCAATGCAAGTCTGTCTTTAATTTCACTTCCTCATTAAATTGTCTATTTTTGTCTATTTTTCCATATATAGGTATTTGCGTATGTTTGATCTAATTGCGGCACGTTTTGACTTTTTTCTCTGGTCTCCAGACCAGGCCACAGACCCAAATAATCAGGAGGACAGGTGGGACAGCATCCAGGGTTTCTACCAGCTCGTCAACCAGGAAACTGATGGGTAAGAAAAACATTTTAAACACTCACACAACCCATGCATGGATTTCCACATGGTTTTGTTCAACTACTGTATGAACATGAATTAAAGTTTTTGGGGCTGGCCGCCTGCTTCTGGAAGTTACTTTAACGCAATTGTGGTTTTTGAGAAAGAGTTGCTTCACATCCATGTTGCGATCACAGCTTTTCAGTTAAAGCATCATCGTGCCAGAGTGAGGGGGGGGGGACCTTTTCACCTTATGACCGTTTTCCTCTGCTCAATGTGAATGCATTAGATTGTCTAAAGCACAAATCTAATCCTTTCTTTGTTCCTACTTCCTTTCGGTTTTCTTTCACTTATAGTAACTTTATTTAATCATGACAATGTGTGGAAATTATGTGACTTAAAGGTTTAATTTTCTGCTTTCAGGCCACAGGTAGCCATTCGTCTTCTTGCTCATAAAATCCAGTCCCCGCAGGAGAAAGAGGCTGTGCAGGCGCTCACTGTAAGTAATTAGACTCCTCACCTCCATATAAAATACACAGATGATCTACTCTACAAGTGTATTTTTATCTGTTGTCTAATTTTAGTGTTACCAGAAGCAACTGGCAACTCATTTTCCCCTCTTTTTATATTCAAAATGCTCCTTTTTTTTCAATCTTTCAACAAGTCGGTTGCAACAATAAGCAAACTCATCCTTGTTTGGTGCCACATACAGTACACATCTGACTTTATTTAAAGCTATTTGTCATGGCTCATATGCAACATTTATCATCTCATCGTTCACTGAGAACAATTCCTTTGTTTTAACTCTGAGAGAGAGAGAGAGAGATCCTGTGAGTGATATCTGTGACTAACTTTTACCACATGGTGACATGAGGGGCTTGAATCTGCTTTTGAATCTGCTGTGACACCACACGGTTTGTTGTCTGTAAGAAAGCTGCAGTGTTTCACTTTAACATGCATCTTAGAGAAGCTTCCTGTTTTTCATGCGCCTCATGTCATGTGATATTTAAAGGTCGTAAACCACAAACGTGCAGCTACAAAATCTTTTCTTCCTTTATTGTCATCGATATTTTTTTTCTTCATTTTCACTTGTTAAAGCTTCTGTTCATGATGATTTATTTGGTGCTTTCCAGGTTCTCGAGGCGTGTATGAACAACTGCGGAAAGAGGTTCCACAGCGAAGCCGCCAAGTTTCGTTTTCTCAATGAGCTCATCAAACTCATTACACCAAAGGTACCGCATATTTCACAGAGACAGGTGTTTGTGGTAGCTGGAAGCAAAAGGCACCCAGTTATTAGAAACTGTGATTTTTAAAATGGTTCCTAATCCTGCATGTGCTAACCCTGTTTTAACAGTGTCATTTATTTTATTGTCTGATTCTGAGAACTCACTTGACCTGAATTCAGTGCAACGTGAGACAGACATGTTAACAATTTGGCCTAGTGGCGTTCATCAGACCAATTTATCAATTTAAATAATCTGTTTTTATACTTTAGATTTGTCTGTGTGTGCTGTTTCTGTTGAGTTGTATTTTTGGTGTTAGCATCACAAATCCTGGACGCGATAATAATAGTAACAATCTTTATTTATAGAACACTTCAAAATCAAAGTTACAAAGTGCTTCATACAAGGCACCAAGGAAAAATCAAGTTATTATAACAAACAAATAAATTCATTAACAAAAATGTAAAATCAGAATAAGCTGCCCAATAGAAAATATATTTGAAAAGCCATTAGGAAAATACAAAACAAGTGTTGAGAAAAGAAACAAGACAGCAACCATAAAAAAAAGCTAAAGCTGCAAACACTAATTTTAATCTGTAAACAAAACCACACTGAGCTCTTCAATTTCCAACAGATACAAAATACAATAGAAAAACAATAGAACAATATATCAAATGATTAACCACGTAGTTATGATCATACAGTAGGAACACAAATGTCAAAGGAGCGAGAAATTTCCTATAATAGCAAATTACAGTATTTAGAATAAAAATGACATGAAATGAATCAAATGAGATTGTGTTTGAGTTTAATACAGAAAGGAAACTTAAAGAAAACGGGCTCAATTTACCCAGAATACAGTCTGATACCAAAGGACGAACATGAGACTCTGTGGACGAGGAAATGACTTAAATCTGAACTGCAGAGTTAAAGACTAAGAAAAGAACGTGCCATGTAACAGCTGCTTTCTGAGGAAGGACACTGATGTGACTGACCTGGTTGATGTTTTCTGAGCAGTACTTCGGCGCCTGGACTCCGCAGAGAGTTAAAGACAGAGTGATAGAGGTGCTCTATGGCTGGACGCTGTGGCTTAAAGATGAACCCAAGATTCAGGAAGCCTACAGCATGCTGAAGAAACAAGGTCAGGGTGCAACATAGACACAGCACAGCAACACTTTTTCAAGTCTGTGTCTCAGAGGACGTGAACTTTTTTAAATTCTATCTACATGGCAAATATTACAGTTTACATATATTATATGTATATATTACATAAGGACTGATATTAATGTTTTGTATTAAAGCATCTTACCTTTCTTATTATTACCTTATTATTTCAGGTATTGTGAAGAAAGATCCAAAACTACCAGACGCACTTATAATGGCTCCTCCACCACAAAGAAGCACAGAGTCTGTTTTCGACCAGGAGGACAAGGCCCAGGTGTGTGTGTGTGTGTGTGTTTGTGTGTGTTTAACAGGACATCTGCTCTTGTAGCTTGAAGTTTCATCCTGCTAAAATGTGTTCCTGTGTGATCAGATGTTAGCCAGATTATTGAAAAGTGCCCGTCCTGAAGATCTGGAAACTGCAAACAGACTCATTAAAAGCACCATCCAAGAGGTGAGGAGTGCTGCAGGGCTGATAGACATCTATGCATTAATAATTGTATGTGCCGGGTATACATATTGTGTGTGTGTGTGTGTTTTAGGAGCAGGAAAAGGCAGAGAAAGTGCTAAAGCGGGAATCTACTCTGAAGGAGGTGGAGAGCAGCACCAAGCAGCTCAGAGAGCTGCTGAACCAGCACACAATCGCCGGAACCTCAATAAAGCCCAGTGATGACGCGAAGGTACGTTGAACATGATACAAACAGACCGACAACCAGGCGTCTGTACATGAAGCAAGACAAGTAGGTTATCCAGCTAACTTTGGGCTTAACTCAGGTGTTCCTGTATCATCTACTGGGGCACTTTTAACTGGGGATCATCATGGTAACGTAATTAGTTTAAACAGTTTGACTTTATAGATGATAAGTTCAATAAACAAATTCACTCTGCTCCATGAAAGTGGCTCCTGCTGTGTCACAGTCTTCCTGCTGGCTTCAGCCTTAAGGGTGTGTTTGTTTTATGTACCCTGTAGCACAAATGGGTGATTGGTTGATACAGTGGTGCTGATGTGGAGATACTATCTGTCCCAGTGGAAAACAAAAAGTGATCCCATTATTTGTAGAGGAAACTGAGAGGGAACCTCGATTTAGAGGAGACTGCGTCTGTGTGGAAGTGTGAGATTCAGTAAATGCAGCCACCCAACCCTGGAGCCGTCCCTCTCCCCACTGCAGGCCTTGTACGAGCGCTGTGACCGGCTGAGGCCCAGCCTGTTCCGCCTGGCCAGCGACACAATGGACGACGACGCTGCTCTGGTGCAGATCCTGGCGGCTAACGACGAGCTAACACTTACAGTAAACGCCTACAAAGACCAGGTGGGGAGAAGAGAGTGCAACGGTCGAACAGAAAGAAGTAAAAGCGATGGAGAAGTGACGGATAAAAACAGTGGTAGGCATCATTTTGTACCTTTTTTCTTCTTGTAGTCCCTGTGGAAAAACACCTTGACCTTGTGCTTGTTCGGCTTCTCTGTTCTGTTTGTATTTGATCTTGCTGCTTCATGTTCCTCCAGCTCCTACGAGTCCCAGAGAGATTAAAAGCTACCACCTCATCGACTTCTCAGCACTAGACTCACCACAGACTCGCAGAAAAGCTGATTCAGCACTGACCTTCGAGTCCTCTTCACCCCTCCTCCCCTCTTATTTGGAGAACGCCTTCCAACCAGCACCTGACCAAGACTTTACTGAATTAGGTAGACTTCCATTTGTTCCTACTTCTAGTTTACTTTCTATAACAGTGGTGAATATGTTTCATTATCTAATGATGTGGTGTCCTGTATTTACAGATTTAGATAATAAGATCTCGAAACAGACTCAAGAGACTTCAAAGTCGTACTTTGAGGAACTAATGCAGGTGAGGCTTGAATCTATGGTTAGAAATAAAGATTTTATTTGGAAAAGTGTGTAACACAGTTTATCCTTTCAGCTTAATGGAGACGTTCAGATGAGGAATGCTGAGCAGAATGGAGGGACAGGCCTTTTGCTGAGAGCTCGAGGATGTGGGGGGAGGAGTTCCACATCAAATGGGACGAATGTTTGGTAAGAATGTAGAGAGAAAAGAAGCGGATTAGTTTAAGGCAATTTTCTGGGTTTAGATTTGTCTAAATAAAATCGCATAATGTGGGTTTTGAAAAATCTCATTCCTGTTATCAAGTATAGTTGAGACTGTGCTGGTTGATTGACTTATTTCAGTGATTAGAGCTGCGTGTCAAGGGAAGTGCTTGTTGAGTCCTGACTGAAATGGATCTGATATTTCCTGGTTTTAAAGGGGCCCTGTGTTTTCTTTAGAGCTAAGACACACTGAATGTTGAATGTTGAGAACATTTCCTTCCTCAAAAACAATTACAAAAATTACAGTAGAATATTTTGAAACCTGCTTCGTTTACATCAATCTTTAATTTCCTGCTTTTTCTGGTGCACTGTTTTGTGGCACATTAAATGGTAATTTATTTTATTTAGAGAGAATAAATAGTCAATTAATTGATCAACAGATAATTAATTGGCAACATAAAATGCTAAATATTCTGGTTCCAGCTTCTCAAATGTGAGAATGTGATGCTTTTCTATATATTTCTATATATGCAAACCTCTTGCAAGGATGCTTCATGCTAAGATCAAATTTAACTTTGAAGTATTTGACTATTTCATCTTATTGTGTTAAATAGAAAAAAGTAGAAACATGTTCATACGTAGGTATTAGTAAGGTATCGAGGTTTTGTTTGGGTAACAGTATAGAAACTTGGTTTTGTATCAGCCCTGGTATTGACAAGCTCAGAAAAATACTCTAATAATGATTTGGTAAAGAAGGGAAAGTAAAATGATTTTATCGGTAGAAATCCTTAGTATACATTCATATTAATTAGTTAGTTCGGGGTTTAAAATGCAGCTTTAACATATTGTATTGCAGCAGGACTGACTGCATCAGAATTGATTCTGTAAACAAAATCAATATTTGTTATTGTACAAAAACATTTAATGAGACAAACAGTGAAGTAAAGCATTTTGCTCTAATTTGTATCTCACTGTCCTCTGGCTTTATTATTTTTAATGATTAGTAGTGAACTGACTCTACCTCTTCTCCGATCAGGTCACTCCCTCAAAATCAACAGTTCACTGGATCAGGATCACCGCACAAGACACAGAGACAACCAAATGGCATGTCTGGGGAAGACGTGTGTCCCCCACAGTTACTGAAAAACATATTTGTTCCTATGGAGACCATCAAGTCCAGTACGTCCCCAAAGGCTGAAAACTATAGTTTATATGGAGAGACGGCTTGTTTAACACTGTTACAAATGGTTTATTCACAGCCACTCCTCTAAACGTCTGTTGTTCTCTTCTTTGTGGTAGGTCAGCAGGAGCCCATCACTCTATACGATCAGGGCGGGGTCCACGTCTCTCTCCATTTCGCCAAAGACTCTCCACCAGGCCATCCAGGTGTCGCCGTGGTCGTCATCTCCACAGTGAATACCTCTGCCCTTGATGTGAAAGACTTCCTGTTTCAAGCTGCCGTTCCAAAGGTAACAACAGTCTCTTTTCAAAATAAAGTGTGAAAGATAATATATAATAATAAAAATGTTGAGGTTTTTTCAATGCAGTTTTGAAGTTGAGAACTTGAAAACTTCTTCAAACTGCATGGGAACTTAGATTAATCCTGTTGTGGCTGACATGTTGAACAGAATAAATGTCTTGTTGAATTTACTGCTGATCAGATGTTTATATTAGTGCTGAGACAATGTGATTAATCAGTCATATGGACAAGTTATTAAATGTTTTGTGAAAATTAAGCACATATGCTTGTTTTAGCTTCTTCCGGTTGCTTTCTGCTGTTTTACATCATGGTAAATGGTATATTTTAGGATTTTGAACTGTTGTTTAGAAAAAACAAGACTCTGAAGCTAGAATTTTAGGATTTGAGAGAGTTGTAATGGTTATTTCTTCACATTTTAAAAATGGAACAATTAGTTGAATAATTGAAGAATAGTATGTACTGTATATTCATTCAGAGTGAGAAAAGTGTATTGTGCTCCAACAGTCAAGTATACACTGTAGACACTGCTTTAGTACAGTTTGACCAGCTGTGGCTCTACTGCTGGCACATTCTTTCCTCCTTTTGTGTTCCCAGACAGATGCTCTACAGATGATCTGTTAAGGTTCATCCCAAATACTGTTACTCACTTGACTATATGACAAGATTCTGGTAGACTGTTAATCAGCATTATTTTACCTTAATGCTTCTGGTGCCCCCTACTGGAGCCAGCCCTCCACCACTTTTATATTTATTTTGATTCATTTATCTGTCATTATCTGTGTTTTTCCTATTATACAGCACTTTCAGCTGTATGTATCTACATAATGGCCGGTTTTTCATTTAATTTAATTTTCATTTAACCCTTTAAAGTGCATCATTCAACCTAGGGGACACTTTGGCCTTGGTGTTACTTTAAGTGTGTTTTGGTCTGTACCGGACTTAATCTTCACACTTGACAAATCAGACACTGTTAGGAAGCTCTAACTATCCTCATTCTATCTGTGCATAGCATTTTAGGAACGTCATATCACTGCAACAGATGGTGACACAGAATTGGTTTTCCACACAAAAGGTCCTTCTATTGGCACACTAACACCTTACATTTTTAACATGTTTGTTGCTCTGTAACGTTGGTCTCTTCTACTCATTCTTTTTTGTTGTAAAATAAAACAAAAGGGTTGAAGAGCAGTATCCTCTTTATTTTGGGTACATCATTTTCAGGCTTGTGCACAAACATGATGGTAACAGGTGAACAGATGAATATACAGCGCATTCTCTTTTTCATACGTGTCCTGCAGACCATGTTGGTGAAACTTCAACCTGCCTCAGGGACACACCTACCTCCTTACAACCCTCTGCTGCCTCCATCTGCCACCTCCCAGGTCCTCCTATTGGCTAATCCTCAGAGGGTGAGTTTATATACCTTTTTTATATGTTATTCACTCATCTCACTTCTGTGTTAAAACAGAATTATTTCAGTGTTTTTTTTTTATATACAAATCATTACATTTCAGTGTGTTTGTGTTCATAATTATGTCTTTATCATGACCTCCCACCATGGTTCATAGTATGTTGGACATTATGTTGTCATGCTGGCGTCTGTGACTCTCTGAACACGATGACTCAAGAATGATACTTCTTGCTCCATATGAAGCAGATGATCTGATCAGATTTTGGAGTACTTTTCTGCACAAATTTGCATATGAATGAGTGAATTATGATTTCCTATAAACTGATGCAACTCTAACACTTTAACAATTTTGAATTGATACCAGATATGTGGGAAGCCAGAGACAGACATGTTGGCATGAGAAATGTTTGCTAATTAATAAGCTGTTTTGCTTCATCAGAGGGAAACTGATTTTTCTTGTGAACATGACAACTCATGAACAATACATACTGTAGTATGTCTAAAAAACTATACAGTTACACCACAGGTTCCTCATATGGAGCAGATCTGATTAGATTTTGATTCGTACATTTACATATTAATAAGGTAAAACTATAATAAAGTTATAAAAACAACATATTACAGTAAGTCATAAAAACTTTATAGTATACTAAGGCATAAAAAATTATAAAAATGTCATAGTATAGTAAGGTAATAAGTTATAGTTAAGTAAGGCATAAAAAGTCATAAAAACATCATAGTATATTAAGGAATAAAAAGGTATGAAAAAATAGTATAATAAAGCACAGAAACATCACAGTATTGTAAGGTATAGAGAGTAATTGTATACAAAGGCATAATAAAAAGATAAAAACAATATATTATAGTAAGTTATGAAAACTTCATAGTATATTAAGGCATAAAAACGTAATAGCATTGTAAGGCATAAAAACGTCATAGTATATTGAGGCATAAAAAGTTATAATATAGTGAGGCATAAAAAGTCATAGTATAGTAAGGCATGAAAACAACATAGTATAGTAAGGCATAAAAAGTCATAAAAAAGTCATAGTATAGTAAGGCATGAAAAGTCATAGTATAGTGAGGCATAAAAAGTCAAAAAAACAACATAGTATAGTAAGGCATAAAAAGTCATAAAAACGTCATAGTATAGTAAGGCATAAAAAGTCATAATATAGTGAGGCATAAAAAGTCATAAAAACAACATAGTATAGTAAGGCATAAAAAGTCATGTACATTAAGGCATAAAAAGTCATAGTATAGTAAGGCATAAAAAGTCATAAAAAGAACATAGTAAAGTAAGGCATAAAAGGTCATAGTATAGTAAGGCATAAAAAGTAATAAAAATGTCATAGTATAGTAAGGCATAGTCATAGTATTGTAAGGCATAAAAGGTCATAGTATAGTGAGGCATAAAAACAACATAGTATAGTAAGGAATAAAAAGTCATAGTATAGTAAGGCATAAAAAGTCATAGTATAGTAAGGCCTAAAAAGTCATAAAAACGTCATAATAATAAAAGGCAAAAAGTCATAGTATAGTAAGGCATAAAAAATCATAGTATAGTAAGGCATAAAAAGTCATGAAAACGATATAGTATAGTAAGGCGTAAAAAGTCATAAAAACATCATAGTATAGTAAGGCATAAAAATTCATAAAAACGTTATAGGCATAAAAGGTCGTAAAAATGACATAGTATAGTAAGGCATAAAAAGTCATAGTATAGTAAGGCATAAAAAGTCGTGAAAACGATATAGTATAGTAAGGCATAAAAAGTCATGAAAACGATATAGTATAGTAAGGCATAAAAAGTCATGAAAACGATATAGTATAGTAAGGCATAAAAAGTCATAGTATAGTAAGGCATAAAGAGTCATAAAAACGTCATAGTATAGTAAGGCATAGTCATAGTATTGTAAGGCATAAAAAGTCATAAAAACATCATCGTAT
This sequence comes from Seriola lalandi dorsalis, assembly GCF_002814215.2. Taxonomy (NCBI): domain Eukaryota; kingdom Metazoa; phylum Chordata; class Actinopteri; order Carangiformes; family Carangidae; genus Seriola; species Seriola lalandi. The sequence continues at coordinate 338,151 of NW_019524877.1, forward strand.
AGTGAGGCATAAAAAGTCATAAAAACAAAATACTATAGTGAGGCACAAAAAGTCATAAAAATGACATAGTATAGTAAGGCATAAAAAGTCATAGTATAGTAAGGCATAAAAAGTCATAGTATAGTAAGGCATAAAATGTCATAAAAACGACATAGTATAGTAAGGCATAAAAAGTCATAAAAACGACATAGTATAATAAGGCATAAAAAGTCATAAAAACGTCATAGTATAATAAGGCATAAAAAGTCATAAAAACGACATAGTATAGTATGGCATAAAAAGTCATAAAAACGTC
>NW_019524878.1:0-4727 GCF_002814215.2 Seriola lalandi dorsalis
GCCTTACTATATTATGACTTTTTATGCCTTACTATACTATGACGTTTTTATGACTTTTTATGCCTTACTATACTATGACGTTTTTATGACTTTTTATGCCTTACTATACTATGACGTTTTTATGACTTTCTATGCCTTACTATATTATGACTTTTTATGCCTTACTATACTATGACGTTTTTATGACTTTTTATGCCTTACTATACTATGACGTTTTTATGACTTTTTATGCCTTACTATATTATGACTTTTTATGCCTTATTATATTATGACTTTTTATGCCTTACTATACTATGACTTTTTATGCCTTTTTATGCCTTATTATATTATGACATTTTTATGACTTTTTATGCCTTACTATATTATTACTTTTTATAACTTTTTATGCGTTACTATACTATGACGTTTTTATAACTTTTTATGCGTTACTATACTATGACGTTTTTATGACTTTTTATGCCTTACTATACTATGATTTTTTATGCCTAAATATACTGACTTTTTATGCCTCACTATAGTATAACTTTTTCACAGGGACACAGATTCAGCCAAATATCAGAAATTTTATTCACACAAAAGAAAACTACAACAAAAAACTGACACAGAGTAACAGAAACTAACAATAACAGACAACCAAGATAAGTCTAACTAACAACAACCACAGAAAAAGGGAGAATATCACTATGGGAATTAACGACCACTGCAGCTCCACACAGTTCTCTCTCAATGACACGAACGGCATACTCTGGCACCGGCCAAGCCTCCCCACTTTCAACCCCGGCTGAGTCGATACGAGTCACCTGTTGGAGAACAGGGGAGGGCAAAGGGCACACCAGCATGCACAACACAACACCATTGAACATAACACCCCCAATAAGACCAACGCACTGGTTGGAATAGCAAACCACCACCATTATTTTTAATATATATATATTAATAATGATGGTCAACATTGTGGAAGGCAAACGTGTGTGACACAATATTAAAGAGCATCTGCAACTATGTTCTCGGCTCCCTTCTTGTGCCTGATCTCCAGATTGTACCCCTGGGCAGCAAAGCCAAGCGCATCAGCCGCTGGTTGTGGTTATCCATCTGGGTTAGGAAAAAAGAGGGTTTTGGTCAGTGTACACAATAACTGGGTAAGAGCTGGAGCCAACATACACCTCAAAATGCTGCAGAGCGAGCAGCATAGCCAGGGTCTCCTCCTCAGTGGTAAAGTAATTTAACTGATGTCACTTGAACTTGGCAGAGAAGTAACAGACTGGGTGGTGCACACCCCCATCGCCCTCCTGCAGCAGCACAGCACTGGCTCCAGAGGTGCTGGCATCAATTTCCAGCTGAAACGGCAGAGAGAAGTTGGGAGCAGCCAACACTGGAGCACTGCAAAGAAGACATTTAGCAACTTTAGAACTCCGCTGACACTCTTTAGTCCACTCAAGGCACAGCCTGGGACAGCAGGACAGCTATACTATGACTTTTTATGCCCTAAAAACATCATAGTATAGTAAGATATAAAAAGTCATATTATAGTAAGGCATAAAAATTTTAAAAAATGTCGTAGTATACTGATGCATAAAAATGTCAAAATACGTCATAGTTTGGTAGGGCATAAAAAGTTATAGTATGGTATGAAATAAAACGTCAAAAAATGTCATAGTATAGTAAGGCAATTGTTAAAAAACATCATAGTATGTGAAGTCATAAAAAGTCATAGTATGGTAAGGCATAAAAATATTTAAAAAACGTCATTGTAGAGTAAGGTATGAAAAGTCATAGTATAGTAAAGCGTAAAAATGTCAAAAAACAGTAAGGAATGCAAAGTCATAGTATAGTACGAACTTAAAATGTCAAAAACATCATAGTATAGTGAGGCATAAAAAGTCGTAGTGTAGTAAGGCATGAAAAGTCATAGTATAGTAAGGCATAGTCATAGTATTGTGAGGCGTTAAAATGTAAAAAAAATGTCATAGTTTGGTAGGGCATTAAAAGTCATGCTATTGTAAGGCATAAAAATGTCAAGAAAAGGTCATTGTAGAGTAAGGTATGAAAAGTCATAGAGTAAGGCATAAAAAGTCGTAGTATTATACTATGACATTTTTTACCTCGTTATAATTTGACGCTTTTATGCCTTACTATGCGGACTTTTTTTGCCTTACTTTACTACGACGTTTTTATGCCTTACTATGCTATAGTAAGGCATAAAAGCGTCATAGTATAGTAAGGCATAAAAAGTCATAGTATAGTAAGGCATAAAAAGTCATAAAAATGTCATAGTATAGTAAGGCATAAAAAGTCATAATATAGTAAGGCATAAAAAGTCATAAAAACGTCATAGTATAGTAACGCATAAAAAGTCATAGTATAGTACAGCATAAAAACGTCATAGTATAGTAAGGCATAAAAAGTCATAAAAACGTCATAGTATAGTAAGGCATAAAAAGTCATAGTATAGTAAGGCATAAAAACGTCATAGTATAGTAAGGCATAAAAACGTCATAGTGTAGTAAGGCATAAAAAATCATATTATAGTACAGCATGAAAAAGTCATATTATAACAAGGCATAAAAAGTCATAGTATAGTAGGGCATAAAAACGTCATAGTATAGTAAGGCATAAAAGCGTCAAATTATAATGAGGTATAAAAACGTCTTAGTATAGTAAGACAAAAAAAAGTCAGCATAGTAAGGCATAAAAACGTCAAATTAAAATAAGGTAAAAAAAAGTCATAGCATAGAAATGCATAAAAATGTCATAGTATAGTAAGGCATAAAAATGTAAAATTATAATAAGGCATAAAAAGTCATAATATAGTAAGGCATAAAAAGTCATATTATAGTACAGCATGAAAAAGTCATATTATAACAAGGCATAAAAAGTTATAGTATAGTAAGGCATATGAAGTCATAAAAATTTCATAGTATAGTAAGGCATAAAAAGTCATAAAAACGACATAGTATAGTAAGGCATAAAAACGTTGTAGTATAGTAAGGCATAAAAACGTAAGGCAAAAAAAGTCAGTATAGTAAGGCATAGAAAGTCATAAAAACGACATAGTATAGTAAGGAATAAAAAGTCATAAAAACGTCATAGTATAGTAAGGCATAGAAAGTCATAAAAACGACATAGTATAGTTAGGCATAAAAAGTCATAAAGACGTCATAAAAAAGTCATGTATAGTAAGGCATAAAATGTCATAAAAACGTCATAGTATAGTAAGGCATAAAAAGTCATAAAAATTTCATAGTATAGTAAGGCATAAAAAGTCATAAAAACATCATAGTATAGTAGGGGCGTAAAAAGTCATAGTATAGTAAGGCATAAAAACGTCATAAAAATTTCATAGTATAGTAGGGGCATAAAAAGTCATAAAAACGTCATAGTATAGTAAGGCATAAAAAATCATATTATAGTACAGCATGAAAAAGTCATATTATAACAAGGCATAAAAAAGTCAAGTTATAATAAGGCATAAAAATGTTATAGCATAGCAAGGCATAAAAAAGTCAAAATATAATAAGGTCTAAAAACGTCAAATTATAATGAGGTATAACAACGTCATAGTATAGTAAGGCAAAAAAAGTCAGCATAGTAAGGCATAAAAATGACATAGTATAGTAAGGCATAAAAACGTCATAGTTAAGGCATAAAATCATCATAGTATAGTAAGGCATAAATATGTCAAATTATAATAAGGCATAAAAAGCCATAGTATAGTAAGGCAAAAAAAGTCATAGAATTGTAAGGCATAAAAAGTCAAAGTATAGTAAGGCAAAAAAAATGTCAAAAAACATCTTCGTATGTGAAGTCATAAAAAGTCATACTATTGTAAGGCATAAAAATGTCAAAAACACCTCATTGTAGAGTAAGGTATGAAAAGTCCTAGAGTAAGGCATTTAAAGTCATAGTATAGTCCGACGTAAAAATGTCAAAAAATGTCATAGTATAGTAAGGCAAAAAAAAGTCATAATAAAGTAAGGCATAAAAATGTCCAAAAACGACACAATAGTAAGGCATTTAAAGTCATAGTATAGTCAGACGTAAAAATGTCAAAAAATGTCATAGTATAGTAAGGCAAAAAAAAGTCATAATAAAGTAAGGCATAAAAATGTCCAAAAACGACACAATAGTAAGGCATTTAAAGTCATAGTATAGTCAGACGTAAAAATGTCAAAAAATGTCATAGTATAGTAAGGCAAAAAAAAGTCATAATAAAGTAAGGCATAAAAATGTCCAAAAACGACACAATAGTAAGGCATAAAAAGTTATAATATTGTAAGGCATAAAACGTCAAAAAATGTCATAGTATAATAAAGCAAAAAAAATTCAAAAAAACGTCATAGTAGAATAAGGAATGAAAAGTCATAGTATAGTAAGGCATAAAAAGTCGAAAAACATCATAGTATAGTAAGACATAAAAACATTTAAAAAAGTCATAATACATAAGTTTAAAAATGTCCGAAGACATCATAGTATACTAAGGTATAAAAATGTCATCGTATAATAAGGTTTAAAAACATAAAAAAAAACGTTGTCATATGGTCAGGAATAAAACATCATAGTAAGGTAAGGCATAAAAATTGTCAAAAAACATCATAGTATGTGAAGTCATAAAAAGCCATACTTTTGTAAGGCATAAAAATGTCAAAAAACGTCATTGTAGATTAAGGTATGAAAAGTCATAGAGTGAGGCATAAAAAGTTACAGTATTGTAAGGCAAAAAAAAAAAA